>NC_140168.1:128909453-128941943 GCF_963971535.1 Notolepis coatsorum
TGGAGCATCGCCGTCGGTTGTGTGATAGTAAAGGGCTAACCTTCTGTCGTGTGGCAGTGAAAGGGTTTAAAATAGACAATAATAAAAAGAGTAAAATTGAATAGAGAGAGTAAAATAGTGTAATAGTGCAGTGCAATAAAATAGTACTAAAATGATGCAACAGTGCAGTGCAATAAATGTATATTCCATGTGTTTATCTTCTCTCCAGAGTCCAGAGTCTGTTCCCTCTGATGTCCTGTGTTTCCCAAGGGATATGCTAGGAAATACAATACTCATTACAATGTGTGTACAATTACAAAAGGATTTGCTCTAAATCCAAAATGAAAATATGTGAACTATGATGTAATAATTATACCATCACCGCATCGTCTATATTTACGTACATATGAAGTGGTCTCTCCCAGATCCAGCATCAAGACTCAAGTCTGTAAAACTAAAGTGACTTGACATGACAAACTGTATAGTCCTTCTCTTTATGGCCCCTGTGACCTGATTCTCCAGGGATCAATACAGGAGCGTTTACTGTGTGTCCACCGCTGCTTGGAGACAGAGGTCATCTGGGGGTCAAATAATCATTCAGTGAGTCCACAGATTCAGCTTCCTATTGATTATCTCTGGAGCAGCTCTCGCTCTCATCAGTGATGAGATGCTTTGTTCGCTGGATCCTATCTTTAGAGACAGAGAGAGAGTTACTAAAATATTAACCCTTTCACTGCAACACTACAGAAGGTTAACCTTTCACTACCACACTACAGAAGGTTAACCTTTCACTACCACACTACATAAGGTTAACCCTTTCACTACCACACTACAGAAGGTTAGCCTTTCACTACCACACTACAGAAGGTTAACCCTTTCACTACCACACTACAGAAGGTTAACCTTTCACTACCACACTACTGAAGGTTAACTTTCACTACCACACTACAGAGGGTTAACCTTTCACTACCACACTACAGAAGGTTAACCTTTCACTGCCACATTACAGACGGTTAACCTTTCACTATCACACTACAGAAGGTTAACCTTTCACTACCACACTACAGACGGTTAACCTTTCACTACCACACTACAGAAGGTTAACTTTTCACTACCACACTACAGAAGGTTAACCTTTCACTACCACTACAGAAGGTTAACCTTTCACTACCACACTACAGAAGGTTATATAGCGTACTTGGCCATCGCGTCCCGCTCTTAAGCCATTCCGAGATATACCTCATCTCATGTACACGTGTACACCATCAACGAAAAACAAATACACCCATCACCTGCCGGGCTCCGCCCCTATAGAGGCGTACTCTATAAGACATTAGGCATGGTCACCAAACACTCTTCCTCTATTTCGCCAGGGGCGGGGTGGCTTGGTGAACGTTCCACTGCAGTGGACGTTTTCCTGGCTATCCTGGAGCAATGGGAGCATGCTGCTAACACTAATGCTACTAATGCTACTGCTAATGCTAATGTTGATGCTGAAATGGGTCGTTGTTCTAATATTCCCCGCCGCGGGACGTTGCCGCTTTTCCCTCCTCTTGCCCGGTTCATTGATGAAGGTCAGTCGGTTGCTAATGTGGGGGGTTTCGCTGAGTCTTATTTACCTTTTTTACGGGTAAAAGGGCTAACAACAGGGTGCAGGCCCGGTGTACCGTGGCTAAGTAGCCAGGTAGCTTTGATCCTGTGCCCCGGCGGGGATGAACGATGTCCCACCCGGCCGATGCTTGAGAGCGAATCGGCTTGGAGGGTGGCAGTATGGACGGATGAGTGGTATACTGCTGCAGGATGGTTTGTAGCGGCGGCCAGTGTTATGGCTCAGCTGGCTATTTTCCTATCCACATTGGCGTCCGGTAGTGGGGCTATGGGTCCAGCCGACATTATAAACATGTTGCATGTTTGTGGTGTTATAGAGATCTTGACTCAGTCGCAAGCTATAACTGCGGGGAGGATTAGGATGCTATCAACGTTTGTTGTTAGGCATGTCTGGTTGGAGCACTCTCGTCTTGGGGAAGAGGATAGGTTTTCTCTCCTCACGACTCTTTTTGGTCGTTCTGTGGAGGCGCAGGCAGTTGTTGATCTGGGTCCCACACCGCCTCACGCTGTGCAGCCAGAGGTTGGAGCACGGTCTCGTCAACGACTGTGGCGAGGCCCTCGACAGGCGGCCATGTTTCCACCGCCAGTGGTACCCTGGGCGGAGAGTCAACGGGGATCCACAAGGCCGACAGCCTTGGCGGCCGAGGGATCGGCCATTTTGGGTGAATTCGGCTTGGATCAAACAAGCCGTCGTCATTCTGCCGCAAGCAGCCCGCTCCCCGTTCAATCCTCTCTCCGTCACCAACGGAAGATGGGCTCTGATTGTTTTCCTTTGGCTGCGGGCCGCGAACCTTCTTTGAAGCGCATGCGGCCCCACTTTTCACTTCTCATGGGGACAGGGGCTGACACCCAGTTGATGGCTGAGCCTGGGTCTGTCCGTGAGAATGTTGTGCTGTCGCGTGGCTCCTGCACCACACGTTGTGTGATGGGTGAGCCTGGTGTTACGGCTGCCACTAGTTACAGTGGTCAGCAGGGGGACTCGAGGCCTCTTCAGTTGAATGCACAGCAAGGGTTACCCCAGCCTCGCCTTCGCCAGGCGGGGTGTCATGCTGATGCCTCCCACTCCCGTGAGAGCGGCAGTGGTCTGCAAAGAAGAGGCGAGCGTGATTTGGGTGATAGCAATATCACTGCAGGGCTACGGCGTGTAGGAGCCCATGGGGTCCTCGCGCCTTGCGTGTCTAGCTGTAGAACAACTCCTCAGCATGCGCTAGAGGGGTGTTCAGGGGGGGGGGTGTGTCAACCAGTTTGATGGCAGCTTCTCCCGTATCAAACCGGCCCTTTCTGTCGGGGTCCCCCCTTGGGTGCGTCGCACAGCGGGAGGGACCGGGCCAACTATCTACTGTTTCAGATCCTATACTGGATCTGTCCGCGTTCAATCGTATGAGTGTAGCGAGACCGTTCAGGATGTTGACCGTCAAACTCCTGCTGCTTGCTGTCAGAAGGGGAGACTGGTTCACCTCCATAGACCTGAAGGATGCGTATTTTCACATCCCGATTTTCCCTCCTCACAGGAAGTTCCTGCGTTTCCTGTTTCAGGGCGTAGTATACGAGTACCAGAGGTTGCCGTTCGGCTATTCTCTGGCTCCCCGCACATTCACCAAGTGCGTAGCGACTGCGCTGGAGCCTCTACGTCGTCGGGGAATACGGGTTCTATTCTATCTCGACGACAATCTACTCCTCAGCCTGTCGGAGGAGGTTGCGAGGTCTCATACCAGGCTGGTGGTGGAATTCCTCACCAGGCTGGGTGTTGCTGTGAACTGGAAGAAGAGTACACCTCTTCCCAGTCAACAGGTGGAGTACTTGGGCTTGACGCTGAGGTCAAGGCCCATGATTGTAACCCTCTCGGAGCAGCGGAGGGTGTCTATCCTACACGCGCTCGGGGGTTTCCGTCTGGGAGGGAAGGTCACGGCGCTGCAAGTGATGCGCCTGCTCGGTATGATGGCATCTGCTCACACGTGGTTCCTCTTGGCCTCCTCTTCATGAGGAGGATACAGAGGTGGTTCTTCTCTATGGGAATAGATCCGGTGAGGGACAAATGGAAACGGTTGACAGTTCCTTTGTCGATATGGGGAGATCTCGCCCATTGGAGGAGGCTGTGTATCCTCGCCATTGGGGTCCCCATGGGCAGCAGGCGCTCACACGTCACGGTCTTCACCGACGCCTCTCTCACGGGTTGGGGAGGGATGTGTCGGACCAACGCAATGGGGGGCAGCTGGATGAAGGTCCATGCTGGCCCGTCTACCCCGCACATCAATGTGTTGGAATTGAAGGCGGTCCTCCTGGTCCTCAAACGGTTCAACCACCTGGTGGTAGCCGAGCACGTTCTGGTCAGAACGGACAGTATGACGGCAGCGGCGTATATCAACAGGCAGGGTGGGACTTGTTCCATCCGCCTGCACCGGGCGGCGTCGAACTTTGGCTATGGGCATCTCGCAGGCTGCACAGTCTGAGGGCGCTCCACATCCCTGGTGTAGAGAATGTAGGCGCAGATATGATGTCTCGGGGCAGTCCTCGTTATGATGAGTGGGAACTCCGCCACGATATAGTCAGACAGATCTGGGATCGCTTCGGGGAGGCCTCGTGGATCTGTTTCCAAGCGGACGTTCTCACAAGTGCCCCTTGTGGTTCTCGGTCAGTCGGGCAGATCGTCCCCCCTTGGGGGTGGATACCTTCTCGATCTTTCCATGGCTGCCCGGTCTTCTGTACGCCTTTCCTCCTGTACAGTTGAGTCAGCTGTTGGAGCGGATACGGAGGGAGTGCAGGACGGTGATCCTGGTCGCGCCGGACCGGGGCACGGCAGTGTGGTTCCCGGTCTTGATCCAGCTACTGGTCGCTCCGCCTTGGGTTATTCCTTGGTCGGCGACGGCCCTCTCTCAGCAACACGGGTCGCTGTTTCAGTACCCGGTGTTAGGCCAACGTCTGATGGTGTGGCTGGTGGGAGGGTAAGTCTGGAGAGGATGGACCCTTCTGTGGTTGATACCATCCGGAATGCACATGCTCCCTCCACTGTCGCGCTTTACGCGGGCAGATGGCGTATGTTCCAAGAGTGGTGTAAGGTGGGGGGCCGGGACGCCTAAATATTAAAGGCAACCAACTTGTGTCTAGCCACGCCCAACTTGCGTCTAGCCACGCCCCCGCGGCGACGCGGCAGCAGCAGAGCTGCTCTGTCGCGGCAGCATTATGTACCAGTAATCCCCCCTTTTTTAACATCGAGAACTAGGGATGCACCGAATGGGAAATTCTTGGCCGAAACCGATACCGAAAATAGGAAACAGTTGGCCGAAAACCGAATGCCGAAAGGCCGAAAATGATTAATATAAATATATATATATATATGTTTTTTCTTTTTTTTTTTGCTACCTGATTATGGCAAAAGACATGATTATGGCTAAACTTAACTTAAATACTGTTAATAATCACTATTATGGGCCCATAAAACATTTATTCAGCACTTTTGAATGCATACATTAATTCCAGACTGTTAAGACTAAAATACTACAACGATTGATGACGACTTCCTGTCCTCGCATTTCCATTTCCGGTTTAACGATACATTTTCAACAACAGATTGCTGCTAATTAAACACTTCATTTAAACGGAGTAACGTTAACGTTATGTCGAGTTCATATGTGTAGTGTAGTATGAACTCGTCATAACGTTAACATTACTCAGTGTCCACTGTTGCTGCCACCGTTGCGTCGCAGATGGATGGTACACTGTTAGCTCCGTAGCTAATCCGCTCTTAGACTACTGATAGCAGTACCGTTAACGTCGGAGCTGATCAATACTCAGTTTTTTTCTAATTTAGTTTAGAACCGGGTTTCGGGGGGCATCCCTACTCCCAAGAGGAGTTAGTTATCACAGGCTGTAGAATGCAGGAAGAGCTGCCAAGCTGCTCACGTTACATGTTGCGCATGCTACCGGTATGTCTGTAGTCGCGTTTTGATGACGTCATCACAACAACGCGTTATTTGACTTTCGGTCATATATTTTCGGTGCTAAAACCCTTTCGGCCGAAAGCCCAAGGGGGCCGTTTTAACCATTTTCGGCCGATAATTTTCGGTAGCCGAATTTTCGGTGCATCCCTATCGAGAACTAGCTCAATTGGTAGGGCTGCCTTGCTGTGGATTCTGCGGTCCGTTGGTGACAAGTTCGATTCCCTTAAAAAAAATTGTAACATGCATTCTTTCGCCGGTTAAGTTTAGGCATGTTAACTTTAAGCATTGTTTCGGAGTTGGTTAAGGTTAAGGTTAGGTTTCAAGTTCAAGTTTCTTTAATAGTTGTCATACAGAAGTACAGAATACATTCATACAAAATGCTTCTTACTGTTACGCTCCAGAGACTGTGCTAGACAAGATAGTATCAGATAACATAGTATAGCATGTCATTTAGAAGTAGAAAATGAGGTCACAGTGTTCAGTATAGACATATGTACAATGTTCGATGCAGAATAGACGTAACTGAGTTACCATATAATGTACAATACTATGCAGTGTACTAATGTACAGTACTATATAGTGCAAAGCAGAGATGGGATGAGGTGCAATTTAGGTACAATTTACAGTAAGGTGTACGAGTTGTAGTGCAATCCTTCATCAATAAATATAAAGTGTGGGGAGTGGGTGCTACAGTGTGTTTGTTTAAAGTGAGTGTGTGCTATAAAGTGTGTGGAGTGGGTGCTACAGTGTGTTTGTTTAAAGTGAGTGTGTGCGTGTGGATGTGTGTGCTATGTGCGTTTGATGGTTGTTGTTGTTGTGTAGTGTTCATTGTTCGTTTAGCAGCCTGATGGCCTGGGGATAGGCATTGTTTCGGAGTTGGTTAAGGTTAGAAGGGTTAAGTTTAGGCGCTGTTAAGGAGCTGGTTAAGGTTAGAGTTTGTCTTAGAGAATGGCAATATTCTTTCGGAGTTGGTTATGGTTAAGGTTAATGTTAGGCATTGTTTCGGAGTTAAGGTTAAGGTTAGGCATTGTTTCGGAGTTGGTTAAGGTTAGAAGGGTTAAGTTTAGGCGCTGTTAAGGAGCTGGTTAAGGTTAGAGTTTGTCTTAGAGAATGGCAATAGACAGCCTATTTCCGCGCTGCAGCACGAGGCAATAGACAGCCTATTTCCGCGCTGCAGCTCTCTCGCGCTGCCGCGGTCACATGGGCGTAGTGGCCAATCAGAGAAACGCTAAACACAAGTTGGTTGCCGAAAATATTCACGCGGCCGGGACCCAGTCTCCTGCCCCCTGGATGCTGTCCTTGGTTACCTCCAGTCTCTCCTTGCTAGACTGTCGGCTTCGACGGTGAGGGTATATGCAGCAGCTATATCCTCCTATCATGAGGGATTTGAGGGGGATGTCTTGTTCAGCCACCCTCTTGTGAAGCGTTTCCTGCTTGGCGCTCGACGCGTTAAGCCGGTGCAACGCTCTTTGGCTCCGAGTTGGGATCTTCAATTGGTCCTCGGTCGGTTGTCCTTGGCCCCGTTTGAGCCTCTTGAGCAAGCGCCGTTGGGACGGCTGTCGTTCAAGACCGCGTTCTTGCTGGCCGTCACCTCCGCTAAACACGTGGGTGAGCTCTGTGCTCTTTCGGTACGTCCAGAGTGCCTGTCTTTTCGTTCCGATTGCGGTGCCACTCTGCGGCCTAATCCTGCCTTCGTGCCTAAAAATATCCGGAGTTCCTTCCGCTCCAGGGATATTGTGGTTCAGGCGTTTCATCTGCCTCCTCACGCTAGTGAGTTAGATGTGGGCCTTCACCTGTCATGTTCGGTCCGTGCTTTGGGAATTTACCTCAGCCGTACTCAGGACCTCAGGGTTACCGATCAGCTTTTTGTCTGTCACGGTGGTTCTCGTGCCGGTAAGGCACTATCGAAACAGCGCCTGTCCCATTGGTTGTGCTAGGGCATTGCCCTCTGCTACACGTTGGCCGGGCTGGATCCCCCTGGGGGCGTCAGGGCGCACTCCACTCATGGGGTGGCAGCCTCTGCCGCTCTGCTGGGTGGGGCCTCGGTGGAGGACATCTGTGCTGCAGCTTCGTGGTCCTCCCCGGGCCCCTTTGTAAGGTTTTACCTCATGGACATGACCGGGGGTTCTGTCTCCCAGGCGGTAGCAGGGGTGTGTGGGTATGGGCCACAGTGTGTTGGGTCACACGTGGTTCCGCCTGTGCTGTGTGTTCAAGGGGTTCTAGTTCCCTCTTGCTCGCACTCGGGTGGAGTTGGCTGCACCCCCCCTTCATTAGGAAGGATGGGGTGACGGGACTCCCCAACCCCTTGATGTGGGCTTACGGGTCCTCAGGGGGTGCATCTGTCGGGCCTCACGTCCTCTCTACCCCATATCTCGGAATGGCTTAAGAGCGGGACGCGATGGCCAAGTACGCTATATAACGACAGGTTATGTATATAACCTAGTTATATGAGTACTGGCTAAGCGTCCCGCTCTTAAGCGGCCCTGAGTTCCCTTGAGGAATCTTTTTCTGGAAACGGGTTTTTTACGAGGAAGAGTGTTTGGTGACTATGCCTACTGTCTTATAGAGTACGCCTCTAAAGGGGCGGAGCCCGGCAGGTGATGGGTGTATTTGTTTTTCGGTGATGGTGTACAGTAGGTACATGAGATGAGGTATATCTCGGAATGGCTTAAGAGCGGGACGCTTAGCCAGACCTCATATAACTAGGTTATATACATAACCTGTCGTTAACCTTTCACTACCACTACAGAAGGTTCTATATCATACTAGCTTCCGCTCAGCGTCATCTGCACTAACCTCACTTTGTGCATTGCACTGAATAAAAATTCACAATGTACCTTTACATACCAACATTCGTCTGGCCACACCCCCATCCGATAGCTTCATAAGCAGGTGTGTGGCCACACACTTGCCTCCTTCTTCACTTTCACCACAAGGAAGTGCCTGTTATATACATCACTTCAGGTCATTGGAGACAGCTGTGTCTGTGGATGGTGGCGGTGTGAGGCAGCACGAAAATGTTCAGTCGAATATGATGAACTTTTAGCCAAACTTTGACATTCACTCTTTTAATTTTGATCCTGAATTAATTTGAACTTCAATAGTCTTCCTTGTTGAAGCAAAACGGTGTTTTTTCTCACATCTGGCAGTGTTTGACAGGGGCGCGTCGGCCGTCGGTCTACACACACCGAGCTCACCTGCAATCAATCGGCGTCATGACAAGCCCGTTGGAGGTGGCGGTGCCGGTGGAAATCAACCTGGAGACACTGTGGAGGGCTATTCAGGGATTCAGCACTAAATTGGATTCTAAGGTGGACCCCATATACAACAAACTGGATGTAATACAGACAAAACTGGACACTTTGGGGGATCACGTATCCGAGCTGGAGACACGGGTCAGTGCCACTGAAGACAATACACAGGATCAAATGAAGCGCATAAAACAGCTCGAAAAAAAGGTGGATTATCTGCTCACAGAGAGAGAGAAATCTGAGAACAGGAGCAGGGCTCTGAATCTGCGCTTTGTGAACATTACCGAGGGCCGCGAGGGTATAGACGTCACCCAGTTTATATCGCTACTGATTCCCGAGCTTCTGGGGAAAAATAACTTTCCGGAGCCCCTGGCCATTGCAACGGCACACCGAATTGGTCGGCTGGAGTCCAAAGATGACGACGACGGGGCCGCAAGGAACATATATGCGGCGCTGGATACGACAGCCAGAGGGACCAGAGTCACCGCAAGAGAGACACCAACCCCAGACATCGGCACATCCTCATTAAATTCTACAGGTACCAGGATAGAGCCAGGATCATGAGTCTTGCTAGAGAGAAGAAGGACTTGCTTTACATGGGAAATCGCGTCTATATTTTTCCCGACTACAGCAAGGCAATGCATGACAAACGCCGAAGTTTCATCACCGTAAAGAAGAAACTGCGGGAAAGGGGGTTCGAGTACGCCCTGCGTGGCAGTACACTTGAAGTAAAGATGGATGGCAAATGGAAGAAATTCAACTCTCACGAGGAGGCAGAGGCCGTCTTGCTGCCAACATCAGCGAACTCTTCCCTGAATTTGACAAGTTAAACATACCAGAGACATGAAGTGTACTCGTCCTCCTGAGTGAGTGTTTACTAAAGTTTCCCTTCAATGTGGAGACATCGTTTGTCAGTCTTTGATTTATTGCCAAAGCTGTAAATGACAGTCCTTGTCCCGAACTCTCAAAGCTGTATGAGCTCAGCCTAAAGGGGCGATTTAATTTAAATTGATTTAATTGAATTAAACCTAATTTGAGCATTATATTGCGTCATTCGTTTAGCTATATTTCCTTTCCTTTTATCTATTCAGACTGAGCAGAAGTGGTGGTAAGATTTAGACCACCTAAGCATGGCTGGTTCATTTAGTAACCAAGCAGTTTTATTTTTTATTTTCCTTTTGTTTTTTATGTGTACGTGTATGAATGTGTGTGTGAAGTGTGTAGGCTATACTCTCGGTCACGGTACTAGTCAGAGACGCTCCCTGATTACTTTCCCCATGTGCATTGGTTCAGTTTTACATCATGGCCAGTGCAGATGACAGTGATTGCCCGTCCTCGCAAGGGGACGACATAGAGAATGATACTCCCATCATTATTGATTTTGATTCTGATTGCCTTGAAGCTAAATTTGACAGTTTTGAGTGCACAGACTATAAATCCCATACACAGGTCAATGAAATAGACCCGGACAACAATTTTTTTACAATGTCAAATAACGAATGCCAATATTACACCGCCAGTAAATTCAACAGTAAGATCAATGTGGCAAACAACATATCACTGATTCATTTTAATAGTAGAAGCCTTCCCAGAAACTTTGATTCCATAAAAAGTTATCTAAAGGAATTTGATAAACCATTCAGTATCATAGCTGTTTCTGAGACTTGGCTGAAGCCTGACAATTACTTAGATTTTAACACGTGTGGTTATGAAATGTTTTGGGTAAATAGAAACAGCAAAGACAGAGGAGGGGTGGTATTGTACATTGATAGTAATCTGTGCTGTAAAAAGGTTAACGATATGTCAAGGGCCGTGGACGATCTATTTGAATGTGTAACAGTTGAAATCCAAATGGAAAAAAGAAAAAACATTATTGTGTGTTGTATTTACAGGGAGCCAGGGACGAACGCTGGAGAATTTATGGAGTGGATGGAGACATTATTTTCAAGTCACGGTCAAAAGGATTTGTTTTTATGTGGTGACTTCAACATTGATTTATTAAAGGCCAAGCATCATAAAACAACAGAAGCATTTATTGATTCAATGTTCAGTATGAGTTTGCTTCCAAACATTATCAGACCCAGTAGAATAACTTCCCATAGCGCTACTCTAATAGATAACATATTTTGTAACAGTTTTGGTAACACCATTAGTGGATTATTAATCAATGACATTTCGGACCATTTACCTGTGTTTACGGTGTATGAAGTTAATTACAAAAAGAATAGAACAGACACCGCACCCAAATATATACGGGTTAAGACTGATAGTTCAATGAATTCCCTTAAGAATGAGTTAATGGCCCAGCATTGGGAAACTGTGTACCTAGAACAGGACACTGATGCTGCTTATGAGTCCTTTCTGGATATATTCATGAATCTGTATAATAAGCATTGCCCATTAGTCAAATGTAACAGGAAAAATTACTGTACAAAACCCTGGTTAACCAAGGCACTGATGAACGCCAGTAAAAAGAAAAACCTTTTGTATAAGCAATTTATTACAAATAGGACGGATGAGTCTGAATTGAAATATGTGACTCGCCGTGACCAAACCCGATTTGATCCGCAAAGGGGGAGGTGCTCTGAAATGAACAAATGTCTTGCTGTCCAGAAAATCCCAAAAATCGAAATCTTGATTTTTTTTACATATTTGAATTGTCATTAATCTGTTCCATTATTTGCCCTTAGTTGCAAACTTAAATACAACTTGTAAATGAGGTAATTATTGCTATAATAGTTCCACAAATTTTCTTCCAAGTGAGGAGGAAAAACTACACGAGCGGGCTGTGGGCCTGTCCAGGTAGCAAGTACTTCTACTTAATAGGTGTTAACACACAGACGTCATTATTTAGCTCTCCTTTCTCAGAGAGTGAATAACACACTATTAATACACTATCTTAATGTTATAAGTTATAAGCAACGTAACGCAGTGTCTAAAAAAAAGATTAAAAAAAAAGAGGCCTTGACCCGTTATAAAACGCATGTTTTAACTTAATTAAAAACCATTAAATTACAGTTAGAATTTTATGAGCGAACGAATTTCGTTAGGGTGCATTTTTTCCAACCTAATGGGTAAATACATCTAAATAACACTGTTGAAAGCTTGGCTGTGTCGACGTTACAAAATGTCCAATCGCGCGGCTTGGTGCACTGCTCAGCAGCTGCAGCGCGAGGCTGGACTGCTGGAGAGATGTAACCCTTTCACTGCCACACTACAGAAGCGCTTAGTAACGCGGATTTCTTTGTGCAGAATAAAAATCCACAAGAAACTCAGATTCTGGTTAAGAAGAAGAAGACAACGCAGACGTTATGCGGGCTATAATCACCAGCAACGCTGAAGAGCTGCTGCTGCTTCAGCGCGCTGGAGAGATGTTGTAACCCTTTCACTGCCACACTACAGAAGCGCTTAGTAACGCTTCGCCTCAAAGCCGTTTCTGGCCGAATTAGTCATCGAATCTTTAATTTTTTTTTTAAATTCTTATTCAGAGGTATTTCGTCGAGATTTCATAATTTGTAATGTGGCAGCGAAATGTGTAGAAATATGGTAAAAAAAACTATTTATCCGTTTTTTTATCCGTCACTACCACACTACAGAAGGTTAACCTTTCACTACCACACTACAGAAGGTTAACCTAGTTGTTGTGTCTTTCACTACCACACTACATGTATTTATATCTAAATGCTTCTGGAGAGGCCATCAGAACATTGAACATTGACTTTAGCATGTCTATTTTTATCTCGTGTTATTTTAAATGCTAATAAAATCTTGAAACTTGATTTGTCTCTTGTTTATTATCAGGGTCCCTTTCACTACCACACTACAGAAGGTTAACCCTTTCACTACCACACTACAGAAGGTTAACCTTTCACTACAACACCACAGAAGGTTAACCTTTCACTACCACACTACAGAAGGTTAACCTTTCACTACCACACTACAGAAGGTTAACCCTTTCACTACCACACTACAGAAGGTTAACCTTTCACTACCACACTACAGAAGGTTAACCTTTCACTGCACACTACAGAAGGTTAACCTTTCACTACCACACTACAGAAGGTTAACCCTTTCACTACAACACCACAGAAGGTTAACCTTTCACTACCACACTACAGAAGGTTAACCTTTCACTACCACACTACAGAAGGTTAACCCTTTCACTACCACACTACAGAAGGTTAACCTTTCACTACCACATTACAGAAGGTTAACCTTTCACTGCACACTACAGAAGGTTAACCTTTCACTACCACACTACAGAAGGTTAACCCTTTCACTACCACACTACAGAAGGTTAACCTTTCACTACCACACTACAGAAGGTTAACCTTTCACTACCACACTACAGAAGGTTAACCATTTCACTACCACACTACAGAAGGTTAACCTTTCACTACCACACTACAGAAGGTTAACCTAGTTGTTGTGTCTTTCACTACCACACTACATGTATTTACATCTAAATGCTTATGGAGAGGCCATCAGAACATTGAACATTGACTTTAGCATGTCTATTTTTATCTCGTGTTATTTTAAATGCTAATAAAATTTTGATTTTACTTGATTTGTCTCTTGTTTATTATCAGGGTCCCTTTCACTACCACACTACAGAAGGTTAACCCTTTCACTACCACACTACAGAAGGTTAACCTTTCACTACAACACCACAGAAGGTTAACCTTTCACTACCACACTACAGAAGGTTAACCTTTCACTACCACACTACAGAAGGTTAACCTTTCACTACCACACTACAGCAGGTTAACCCTTTCACTACCACACTACTGAAGGTTAACCTTTCACTACCACACTACAGAAGGTTAACCTTTCACTACCACACTAATTTTTTAATAAACTATCATGACTTTTCCTTTTTCCTCTGGGTGTTGTGTTTGCAGTCACCAGACTCATTGTAATAACAAAGAGCCTCAGACTGGAAAGCTGCCAGGTGTTAATTGCCCTAGAGAGAGGGGGGCCATGGATTACAATGACTTCTGGGTAGTATTGTAGTTGTTTCACTATTGTCACCGAATAGCCTGCTCGTCTCTTGAAGGCTATTATCTCTGAATACGTTTTGTGATAATCACCATGAATCATAGGAAGTAGCTTGCAAAGTATCCCACCAAAATGTTCAAGTGATGGCTTATTTTGAAGGTATGAATCTGTACTTTCATAATATGTAAAAAAAAAAAATTAAGATCCCTCAACATGACCCTGAAGTCCATACCTGGTCACATATAAACTATATAAAAACAAACTAACCAATATTATGAGGAATTGTAAAAAGGTTTTTTATGCCAACTTACTAGAAAGGAATAAACATGATAGCAAGGGTATTTGGAAAGTTCTTAATGACATAATAAGAAAAGGGCCAAAAGGTGGACTGTATCCAAATTACTTCATTGAGGACGGCAGGAAAATTAGTAATATGGAGGAAGTGGCCGATGGCTTTAACAAGTTCTTTGTAGGGGTTGGACCTAGTCTAGCTGAAAAAATCACAGAAAGCGGTCCGATAGACTCAATCCATAGAAATCAAAGCTCCATGTTTCTTACTCCAACAGATGGAAATGCAATCATGGCCATACTCTGAATTACACTATGACACGGCTGCAGTTACACTCCCACCAAGCATATATAAGCATTGTATATGATTCTTACGATAACTGCCCACATAATGCCAAAAACGTAAAGCAATAACTACAATAACTATGGTTACACTATGACACGGCTGCAGTTACACTCCCACCAAGCATATATAAGCATTGTCTATGATTTTTACGATAACTGCCCACATAATGCCTAAAACGTAAAGCAATAACTACAATAACTATGGTCCTTGGCCTCCACAGGACGAATCACCTCAGCCTGCCTGGAGGGAGAGAAAAGGATAGAAAGATAGAATGATAGAGATATAGAGCAAGCTAGGCTTCATTCTGCTTCCACCAGCGTCACCGTCTTATGGATGGGCCTCTCCAGGCCGACTGGTGTGGAGATGCTTGCCTTTCTTATCAAGATTGGGGTAGCTGATAAGCAACTTAAGGCTTCGCACTCTCCCGTCTCTCCCTGGGTACACCTCAATAACCTTCGCCATCCTCCACTGGTTACGTGGTGTGGACTCATGCTGTAGGAGTACCATGTCGTCGACCCTTGCGTTCCTACGATCCTTGGTCCACTTCTGTCTCGGTTGGAGGTACTTCTTCTTCCATCTTGTCCAGCAGTGGGTGGATAAGATTTGAACTCGACGCCATCCTTTGCCGATGTACAGATCGTCCTTGACGAACTGTCCAGGAGGTGGAGCGAGGATTGTGGCCTTCGTGGTCAGGATGTGGCTTGGTGTCCGGGGCTCTGGACTAGATTAATCATTGAGCCAATCCATGGTCAGAGGTCTGCTGTTTACAACCGCTATGACTTCATATGGGAAGCTGGTCAAGACAAGCCCCATCAAGCTCCTTCTGATGGTGCGTCTTTGTCTTTCCCAGAAAGCAGCAGGCTTCGTTGCCGCCTTCGTGGGTCCTTTGGCTTCCACAGGTTTCTTGGCTGCTGGCTTCTTGGCCGGCTTGTTGGCTTTAACCTCAGCCTGGTTGATCTTGAGAGAGCCGGAGGCTCCGGTACCCTTGACCTGGAACAGGGTTCCTGGACCAGGGTTCTTGTCCCCGTCATAGCCACCGACAGCTAGAGCATTCGTTACGGCAGACAGAGACGCACCGCTCCCTTCCACCTTGACTTCTCCACGTGGTCCAAAGCGTTCCATCCCGTAGTAGGTGAATGGCGGAGCCGTTTCCATTCGTTCCTCCGGGAGAGCTGCCATTCTTTGCTGTTCCGTGCATCGTCTGAACTTCCTGCATGTAGTGCACTTGTAGATATGGGATGATACTGCCTTGCTGCATCCTAGTATCCATATGCCATTGGATCGGAGTGCCTTCATGCTCATCCCTCGTCCCTGTTGGTGCACTCTCTCATGATAGTGCTTGACGAGTAACCCAGACACATGACTGTCCTTTGGAAGGACCGCTGGATGCTTCCCCTGTGGCTGTAAGGCGGCGTGCGTTAGGCGGCCGCCAACTCTGAGGATGCCTTGGTCATCCAGGAATGGACCTAACCGGTGCAGATTAGTGGCTCTGCCTTTGACTGGTGTCTCCTGGTGACTCTGGAGTAACTGTATGTCTTGTGAAAAGGTTGCTTCTTGCACCATCTTGATTATGGTTAGCTCCGCTTCTCTCCTTTCCTCTAGACTGGTGGCTTCACAGGACTTTGGCTGGTGACCTTTCCTTTCTTTCACATGGCGCTGGAGTCTGGCGATAGCTTTCACCAGTCTGGACCAGTCTGAGAACTTGTGTACGCGCGCTAGCAGCGGCCAGACTTCTTTCACCCGTGTGGTGAGCACCTGGGCCTTCCTAAGTTCAGGGTCGTCGCTTGCAATCTCTCCCACCTTGCCTTCTCCACTTGGTAACCCTTTCTGCCAAAGCAAGTCTGGGCCGGTGACCCAGTTAGAGGCTATCCGTGGCTCTGCTGTGAGACCTCTTGAGGCATGGTCGGCTGGATTCTCTTCCGCCGCCACATACCTCCATTGTGTAGACTCTGTGCTTTGCTTGATGCGTTCCATTTTCGACTGGAACCTTAGATTCTCTTGGGGGATGGGGGTGGCCTCTGACGCTCTTTCAGCAACGTCAGGCTCCAGCATCTTTATGTCATCTGCAGGTAACACAACTTCCTTGATCGGTGTTCTACCGACATCGTGCCCTTCACTTATTGTCGAGATCTTTAGCTGACCTGGTTCACCCTTTGTGTTGAGAGCCTTTGCTGTCATTTCGCGGATCAAGGTTGTGTCACTTTGTGTATCGCGGAGTGCGATTCAGCCTCTTCATTGGCTTTTCTTTGTGCAGCTTCAGCGTCTAGTGTCTGAAGTGCTTCCTGCCTTTGACCCTCTTGCTCTCGTGGAGTCCTCTGAGGTGCCTGCCTTGGGGCTGGGTGGGCTTGCAACTGTAAAAACAAAACATCAACGGATTGGAATGACATTGACATGACTGTGATTAAGAACGTAGCGGAAGGATTTGTAGAACCATTCACACATATCTGTAATTTGTCGTTACAATCGGGAATATTTCCTCGTTTGATGAAAACTGCAAAAGTATTACCGATATTCAAAACGGGGGACAAACACCAGTTTCTCTGCTTTCCCAATTTTCTAAGATTCTGGAGAAGATTTATGTAAAAAGACTTGAAGAGTTCATTGAGAAACACAAATTGCTGATTGACAGCCAATATGGCTTCAGGAGGAATAGATCCACTACCATGGCCCTCATTGAGCTAATAGAGGAAATAACAAACGTGTTTAAATTTTTTTCTTGCTTTTTTCTTTCTCTCATAACTTTAAAAAGAAAAAAGCGAAGTCATAATGTTTACCTCGGAGGGTCGCGCTAGCAACGTTACCCTTCACCAGCGGTTCTCCATTTCCTCCTCTGTCGTGCGTCTAGGAGCGGGGTTGAGGCCACTTTTGTGGTCGGCATCCGCGCCCGGTAGGCGTCCGATAGATAGTTTGCCTCTCCAAGGAGCTGGTGCACCAGCGCCGTCTCCTGTGAGATGGCCTGGTTCCGGCTCTGGTTCTTTTGCCGCCGGAGAGTCGTCCGCTGTTGGGCGGCCGGCTCCTCTGGTGGCAGAGGATTTGAGACGCAAACTTTTTGCGTCTGCTCGCTCCCGTTGTAAGATGGTGGCTTGTAGACACGAACGGCCTGGTTTTGGTGAGTTGCTGGAGCCGGATGAGGATGCGTCTGATTCTCCATGGCCGATGGAAACAGAGGACTACATGGTAGAGGCAGACGGGTTCTTATTTGACGCCCCGGTGGAGACATGTCCGCCGCCCGTCCAGGTTACACTGGAGGGGGGTGATAGGTCTCCTTGGGGTCCCTCGCCGCCGCTGCTACCACCGCCACTGCTGGACCTTCAGCGAAGAAGGCCAGGAGGAGAGAGGGCGCCTCCGCCACTGCAGCCGGCCCATCCACGCTCGGAGGTGACGGTAGGGATTGTCGTGACCAGCCTCAAATCCTCTACCGTCCCTCCGGGGCTCCCCGGGGTGGCAAGTCCCGAGCGGCTCGTGGCAGGCGTCGCTAAAAGTGACTTTTTTCCCTCTGTGTTCCCCCCTGTTCCCTTCCCGGCCCATCGTATGATTTTGTTAAGAAATAAAGGGTCCCTCCTGGGAGGGACTATTTTTTGTTACAAACTGTGTGTTTATTCACTACATATGATGGGGATACGATGTGTGAACCTTTCGCTAGTGTGGGTTTGATAGAAGGGCTAGACTTTTTAGTCTTGTTGGTCGCTACATTTCCAGTGATGGGCAGTAGCTAGCTACAAGTAGCAACGCTACATAGCTTAACTACATTTTTCAGTAGCGTGATGGTAGCGTCGCTACTTTTTAAACAAGTAGCGGTCTCTGTAGCGCAGCTAGTTTTCGAATCAAGTAGTGACGTAGCGTCAGCAAAACGCTACACGCTACATATCCGGAGAAACAGAAAAAAAATAATAGTGTCTTCGGTCCTGAGAGTGTTGTGTTCTCCTGTCCTGCAGCTGGATACTATTGGAGAAAACCCACTATGATTGGTTGGTTGGTTTAGATTTGAGTATGACGACTCACGATTAGGCCAAAACATTACGGGTAGTCCAATCAGAGGCAGGATAGGGCGGGACATGCCACTCCAGCTCGGCAAACCAGGAAGTAAAACAAATCTAAACACAGACCATGAATGAATGAACCAGTCCGCGCGAAATAGCAGAAGGATTTGATGTTTCCAGGGCTGATGGCATTGATGAAGATGATGTCAATAACAACAATGCCTCTCCATGGCCCTATCTGGAAAAATGTATGAGTTTGACAGAAAAAACGCCTAAAACATATGTGTTTATTGTGTCAGCTAAAAACGAAGCTTCTCTCAACTTCCCACACGTCCAGCACTAACTTGAGAACACATATATTCAGGTAAGCTGATGAAAAGCTTTACATAAACATTGTCAACTGTTTCCAGTCCGTGCACTTTTTGTCAACAGATTTAACTAACATGTTTCACTGTAGGCAGAAAATGAACAATATTATGGGGGTGGAGAAAAGAAAGTTTTTTTTACTCTCTTTTCATTCGGTCCGGCCAAGCTGTTAGGCAGCTTGGCACGGGGGGGGGGAGGGTTTCCCTGACTCCGCACCTATCACGGGAAGTTGAGTCATGGGTTTCCCCCGTCATAGAATACGTCACTGGGCACGTTTCTATTGGACGACGGCTTCCGTGAGTTTAACTTGAACTTGACGTGTAACTTGAGTCTGTTGGTCACATGGCTCAATGTTACTGTGACTTTTCAATTCATGGCTCACGTGGGAAGTCTCTCTGAGGATTCCCGTCTCCTCTCTGTGGTGAGGGTGGCGGGATGTAAAAATGAAAAAATTTACCCTCAGCCGCGTCACGTGGGATTCATGTCAGTCTGTGTTTCTTTCTTTTTTAATAAAAAGAGGAAAGAATATGAAGCACGACGGATCCTTGTCGTTCTCCCAGGCGACTTGGAGGACCAATGTCTGGTGTCTTGTTAGACTATCCATTGATGTGTTTGGGTCTCGACGCGTACATAGTGCTGGCTCGGGGTGTTTCTGATAAGAATCACGCATAAGGCTGGTACGCCTTGGTTGCTCATTATTAAAACTGCGTTTTTATAGGGCAACTGGGATGGAGGTTTTCTCTTCCGAGCGCCTGTTACTAGGTCTCGACGAATTCTCGTTCATATCTGGGGGATGTTAACGGAATAGATCAAAACATAGGTAGAGGGGTCTTACGCCCTTGGGGTGGGCCACTGAGCGCGGTACGAATGGGACCGTATGGGTGGCGCCCTCTTTTCATGTTTTAGATCGACACGCGTACCTACCCCCTCTCTTGGAGTGGGGATGTCGGCGTGATTAGGGCACGGGACTGGTTCTGGTCACGCTGGTCCAGGTCAGTTAACCCGTTGTCCACCGGGGATGCAGATCTGCTGTTCTGGTACCCTGAGGGACTTGTGCTTTTTTCGGGGGGAAAAATTCCGGGTCGGCCCGGGTGTCACAGGGTTGGGCGTTATGGAGACCCTTTGTTGGGTACATGTTGTACCCTGCGTTATCATAAAGGGGCTGGTTTTCCATTTTTTTTCGCTCCCCTCTTACGCATAGCGAAGAGGGGGCTGTTGGGGTGGTCTTATGGACCTCCTCTGGCATCCCTGTGTGCTTCCTGGGCCGCCGGGCCCGGTCCGAAGTTGTGTTTCGTCGACCCGTAGTCCTGGAATAACCCCTTTTTGAAAACTGAAACACTTGTACTGCGGTATAGCCAGTGTATACCCGCAGGTGTGTTTTGGAGTTTTTTCTTGAGGGGTTATAGGAACAACCACCGCATGTGGTACCAAGAGTGTGGTTGATTCCCTGGTGTGTTGGAGCAGAATCAACTCCCGGGTTACCCGGTTGAGTGTGCCCCTGCACGTTCATGATGTCTGCCAATCGTGTCAGCCTTCTCTGCCTCGGCCCCTCTGGGTCGGGGTTTTTTGGTGGAGACGTTGTCATGGTGCGCAACAATGCCAGCATATGCCCCTTCCGCCGGGGGTGCTGTTTTCAGTTGACCCCTTTGGCGCCTGTCTCGTCCGCAGTGCTCCAGGCTCGGGTCAAATGCCTGCTGCCTGGATTGAGGGATCGACCCCTTCTGGGGTCGTCTCCCCGGTGCGCTGCCTGCTCCCGCTGTAGTGTAGCCTCTTGAGTGCTTCGAGTTACAGCCATGCTGACTGCCTGAGTGTGCCAGGGTCAGTGTGCCAGGCGGCGTGCTAGTGGGGGGAAGGGCCCGCTCTTGGAGGGGCCCTGTCCGAATACGCTGGCAATGTGGGGGGCGGTGTCACTAGTGACCGCCTGGTGAGGTCTTGATGCTGTAGCATCGTTGTCCTCTCCGGGCCCCCTTTTTCCGGGGGATCCAGTCCCTTCAGTGGGTCTGGGTCTTCCTTCGCGCTCCGCTGCTACGGCCTTGCCACGGGGTTGAGTTTGCTCTCGACCCCGTGATTTTGGGGGCGGTAACGAGGTTTGTTCCTTCCGTTCGTTCCCTGGTGGCATGCGGGTTGTGCGTGTGCGTAGTCGTGGGGTCAAGCCACGGTCTGCTCACCCTGTGCGTTGGGTTGCTCGAGTTTCTCTTCGCACAGTCCGATCCATCTCCCTCCCGTCCTCCAATAGGGGGGGTATCCTCCATTAGGGAGGGTCAGGGGGGCTCGGTCCTCCCCGGTTCTGATGGTTGTGGGGGGCCTCAGTGGGGTTCATTAGTCGAGCTTCAAGCTCCTGCTCAGCTCCCGTAGTGCAGATGACGCTGAGCGGAAGCTAGTATGATATAGAACGTAACGTTATGAATATAACCGTAGTTCTATGAATACTAGTGACGCTCAGCGTCTGGACGCCACTGCGGCCTTTGATCTCACCTTGTGGTGAAAGATTGGGAAGGAGGCGAGTGCTTGTGATGGTAGCTTATGCTTATGAAGGTAGCGGATGGGGGTGTGGCCAGACGAATGTTGGTATGTAAAGGTACATTGTGAATTTTTATTCAGTGCAATGCACAAAGTGAGGTTAGTGTAGATGACGCTGAGCGTCACTAGAATTCATAGAACTACGGTTATATTCATAACCTTACGTTAACCTTTCTCTACCACACTACAGAAGGTTACCTTTCACTACCACACTACAGAAGGTTAACCTTTCACTACCACACTACAGAAGGTTAACCTTTCACTACCACACTACAGAAGGTTAACCTTTCACTACCACCCTACAGAAGGTTAACCGTTCACTACCACACTACAGAAGGTTAACCTTTCACTACCACACTACAGAAGGTTAACCTTTCACAACCACACTACAGAAGGTTAACCTTTCACAACCACACTACAGAAGGTTAACATTTCACTACAACACTACAGAAGGTTAACCTTTCACTACTCACGCATGCAAGTGTGGAGACCAGACTGTCGAGCATACTGACATTCTGCCCCCTATACAGACTGGCAACTAATGTAATCAAAAAAGTCAACCAACAAACAATATTCTTGTACCGGATCTCCTCTCTGGTAAACAAGAATACCCTGAAGACTCTGGCAGGAGCACTCATTCAAGGGTACTATGACTATGCCTGCACCTCAGAGTACAGCAACTTGCAATGGGCCTGGTCTACAAGATACACTACACCACTAAGGTACCCATGTACATATCGAAATACTTCCCAAAGGTCAGTGAATTCCACAACCACAACACCAGAGGGAGTTCCACAAATCATGTTCAACCCAGATTCAGCTCAAACAAGGGACTAAACATGTTTCACAATTATGCCTCAACAATGCGGAACGCCCTACCCACAGCCGTAAAATAATGTGAATCCCTACCCACCTTCAAATCCGCTCTGAAAGAGCACCTATGGGAGGCTGGAATTATAAACTGGCCCGGTAAATTAATGCCAATACTGAACGACTGCGCAATTGGCTCTTGTCAAGTGTAAACTATGGATTAGTTGGTCACAGTCAACGTCAGACCCTTTAGCTCAACTGGTTAGTGCGGCTGCCTGTGGATCCTATTGTCACAGGTTCAAGTTTTTATTATTATTTCATTCATTCATGCATTTATTTATTTCTGGAGCATTTATCTATCAACTCTGGTTGGATGGTGTATTGTACTTGATTTAGATTTTATTTTATTAAAAACAAACATAACAACATTGACAGATCAACATTTGTATTTGCCTTGTCTGTTACGTATGGGGGTGAGTAGTAGTGAGTCTAATGGTGGAGGAGACAAGGAGAGACGGAGATAGGTAGCTATTTCTAAGGATGTGTCTTTATTAAAACACACAGATCAGCGATAATCCAGGAAAGATGCCGGGCGTCAACAGAGAGACCAGGCAAAAGTAATATAAGTGCATCACGAGTGGCTCAGCAAACTCTGACCAGCTCCTTCCCACACAAACGGTTTTCTGAAGCCTCGACAACAAACAAGGAAACTGAGAAAGCATAAGTAGTCACCAACCAAACATTCCAATCAATTAGCAGTGACAGCAAATTGACAGCAACAGTGGAGAGTGCCAATCAGTTACAACACAGGAATGTGGCCGTGACAACCAAAATGCAAATACCAACCACCAGGTGAAAACATTCCAGACTGACAGCTGGATTCCCGGGAGACGGAACCCAGAACGTTACATTGTCAGGGATAAAACGAAAAGTATAGGACTTATTTCCATCGCTGTCCCTGTTGTTACTGGTTGCAAGTGGCACGATGGCATCTAAAGTGGCTCTGTATGGATTCAACCTTTGACCTATAGACACCAGCCAGTATGACAAGCCCAAAATATGCCTCAAAGTCTGTCTCATCCACCTTCTTCCAGTTCTCCCCAAAGACTAGCCTCCCTTCTAGATTATTCATTTCTAGAATTGTCTTCTGGATTGACTTGGATGAGCACAGAATTGACTGTGATTAGAGTCACTGCGGTCCTGGTGGGCCCAGGCACCATCTTGTTTTCAGTATTCAGTCTTCCTTGGCGTTTAGGGGTTGAGGGCAGGCCACGTGAGCGGATCAGCGCGGGCAAGAAATCCGCTCTTCGCTCTTTAAAGCTTGGTCCGCTCCGCTAATCGCTCATGTTGACCCCGCCCCCAAGTCGCTCTCCGCTCGCTCACCGCTCACCTTGAATCGAGCGCTCCCCGCTCCCCGCGCCACATCGCTCGGCAGATTTTTTATTTTTTTTGAAGCATGGTGTAAATTAGCTCAAACTACAACAGTCTACACCCCCTGGGCCCCTTAACAATTGTTTGTATTGAGCCGCATTGTAATTGTACCCATTCTGCAATGTTAAATAACGTTGTTTATCCATTCACTAGCTCTATTAAGCGATGATAGCTAGCCTAGCCACACTGCTATGGTCACTGCCATTAACGTTAGCATGTAAGCTAACGACAACAACAATGGCGTCAAAAAAAATTAAACTTTTTCTAACAGGATGTGAGTGACAAAGCCTGAACAGGATATCACAGGTTCACCCTTCTCATTGGTTGAAAATGGCCTTCATGTTTGTACATCGCCATCTGTTGCTTTGGCATTGTACTACATGTATATTACATCAGTGTTAAACCACTGTGAGCGGCCTGGAGTGGATTGGAGCGGAGGAGAACTCTCGCTCCGGACGTCGCACGGACCCATTTTAAAACCCACTCCTCGCTAGGGTTGGGCACCGAAAACCGGTTCTAATAGGAACCGGTTCCTAACTTCCGGTTCGGTTTTTTTACTTTGTTAATTAATACCCTAGTTACAGTACAGCAACCAAATTAAACTGTATCAAGTCAACTGAAAATGTGAATAGTATGATTTTCTTTTTGAAAAAAAAAATAAATAAAAATCTCCTTCGAAATAAGCTGTGACCTGTTTTGACCTGCACCTCAAAGAATCGGAATCGAGAATAGTTTAGAACAGGAATCGATATGGAGAATCGGAATCGGAACCGGAATCGTTCAAATCCAAACAATGACCAACCCTACTCCTCGCTCACGTCAAAACCGCCCGCTCCGCTCCCCGTGCCGCTCACGCGCCGCGCCGCTCACATGGCCTGGTTGAGGGACATTGTATTTCACCATTTTTTGATTTTTTTTATAGCAGGCAGCAACACAGACTGATGCTAGCTCACAGCTCTTTATAGCAGGCAGCAACACAGACTGCTGCTAGCTCACAGCTCTTTATAGCAACACAGACTGCTGCTAGCTCACAGCTCTTTATAGCAGGCAGCAACACAGACTGCTGCTAGCTCACAGCTCTTTATAGCAGGCAGCAACATAGACTGCTGCTAGCTCACAGCTCTTTATAGCAGGCAGCAACATAGACTGCTGCTAGCTCACATCTCTTTATAGCAGGCAGCAACACAGACTGCTGCTAGCTCACAGCTCTTTATAGCAGGCAGCAACACAGACTGCTGATAGCTCACAGCTCTTCATAGCAGGCAGCAACACAGACTGCTGCTAGCTCACAGCTCTTTATAGCAGGCAGCAACACAGACTGCTGCTAGCTCACAGCTCTTTATAGCAGGCAGCAACACAGACTGGTGCTAGCTCACAGCTCTTTATAGCAGGCAGCAACACAGACTGCTGCTAGCTCACATCTCTTTATAGCAGGCAGCAACATAGACTGCTGCTAGCTCACATCTCTTTATAGCAGGCAGCAACACAGACTGCTGCTAGCTCACAGCTCTTCATAGCAGGCAGCAACACAGACTGCTGCTAGCTCACAGCTCTTTATAGCAGGCAGCAACACAGACTGCTGCTAGCTCACAGCTCTTTATAGCAGGCAGCAACACAGACTGCTGCTAGCTCACAGCTCTTTATAGCAGGCAGCAACACAGACTGCTGCTAGCTCACAGCTCTTTATAGCAGGCAGCAACACAGACTGCTGCTAGCTCACAGCTCTTTATAGCAGGCAGCAACATAAAACATATTGATTTAATTGTTATTAATGTAGTTAGTAATAATAATAATAATATAGCACCTTTCATGCAGCTCAAAGTGCTTCACAGCAAATAGCATAAAATGAACATTAGGCATAACATTAGCATACAGTTGGCAGAATAAAAGCAATGCATAAAGCGCAGACATAAGAATAGGCATAAAATAAGTACAATAAGTACAATGTTGCTCGAAAGCATGCAACGTGGTGCTGATTGTGGTCCTGAGGCTGCAGGGAGCTCTCCGTGGTGCTGATTGTGGACAGGAGGCTGCAGGGAGCTCTCTGTGGTGCTGATTGTGGACAGGAGGCTGCAGGGAGCTCTCCGTGGTGCTGATTGTGGACAGGAGGCTGCAGGGAGCTCTCTGTGGTGCTGATCGTGGACAGGAGGCTGCAGGGAGCTCTCCGTGGTGCTGATTGTGGACAGGAGGCTGCAGGGAGCTCTCTGTGGTGCTGATTGTGGACAGGAGGCTGCAGGGAGCTCTCCGTGGTGCTGATTGTGGACAGGAGGCTGCAGGGAGCTCTCCGTGGTGCTGATTGTGGACAGGAGGCTGCAGGGAGCTCTCCGTGGTGCTGATCGTGGACAGGAGGCTGCAGGGAGCTCTCCGTGGTGCTGATTGTGGACAGGAGGCTGCAGGGAGCTCTCTGTGGTGCTGATTGTGGACAGGAGGCTGCAGGGAGCTCTCCGTGGTGCTGATTGTGGACAGGAGGCTGCAGGGAGCTCTCCGTGGTGCTGATTGTGGACAGGAGGCTGTAGGGAGCTCTCCGTGGTGCTGATCGTGGACAGGAGGCTGCAGGGAGCTCTCCGTGGTGCTGATTGCGGACAGAATGCTGCAGGGAGCTCTCCGTGGTGCTGATTGTGGACAGGAGGCTGCAGGGAGCTCTCCGTGGTGCTGATCGTGGACAGGAGGCTGCAGGGAGCTCTCCGTGGTGCTGATTGTGGACAGGAGGCTGCAGGGAGCTCTCCGTGGTGCTGATTGTGGACAGGAGGCTGCAGGGAGCTCTCCGTGGTGCTGATTGTGGACAGGAGGCTGCAGGGAGCTCTCCGTGGTGCTGATCGTGGACAGGAGGCTGCAGGGAGCTCTCCGTGGTTCTGATTGTGGTCCTGAGGCTGCAGGGAGCTCTCCGTGGTGCTGATTGCAGAGAAGGTTTGGACGGGCCATCAGTCATGATGTCAGCATTTTCCATGAGCTCCGGTTTCACTCGTCCACATGAAAGGTCCGGTTTCAGTGACCTAAAACACCTGGGCCCTCATTCATCAATGTGTGCGTATAACATGTTCTATTTCCACACGTAATCACGGAATGTAGAACCAGTGTACGCACAGGGAAGTCGGGATTCATCACACGTGCGTACGCAGGCTCTACGCACACCTGTCATCATGAATCCCACCTTGGCTCTGCGCCGAGGCTCGTGCACACTTTCACGTATTTGCATACCAGAAGCGCCCCGATTAACCATATACGGTAATGGAATACACCCATGAAATGTGGAAAAATGGACTAAGCCGAGGGAAGCGTGTCATGAGACAGGCTGACAGACGTGTACACTTACGGTGATGTCGGATATGATATCTATTAACCATTGCTGCCTGGGCAGCGCAAACACTAATAAATACCGCGCTGGAATATGACTGCCTTTTCCCGTGTTGTTTGATTAATACCCAGGGATTAAAGTTCTCCTCAATTTTATTCCAAATCGCGATGGATCTACCTGCTGCATATGATTTCTAGAGGCATACCACAATCTATTTTGATGTCAGTATTGGGTAGCCTATATAAACAATAATACGAGAGCATATACAAGAACAATTAATCTCACTGCATGTATGATGTAGCCTACCTTTCAATACATGAACTTGAATTCCATCATGTTTGTGTGCGGGACTCACAAGGCTGTTGTCACAATGGGGTACAGTAATAATAACAGTCCACACAATATCACGATCCATGCCATAGCCTATGTTCTATTAGGACATGATCTGTGACGACAAATGTTCTAGAATGTTTGATTAAGATATCATACTCTGACAGCATGCCTATGATCAACAAAAACGCGAACTTGAATCCCATCATATACATAGTCTGTCCACTATCTGGTGTCATTGCAATGTGTTTTCTATTCTTTCTTATACAGTAAAAAGGGGGAAGAACACTATATTCATATGACTTGTATTCTGCTTACAGCTTCGAAATTCCACTTGTTTCGTTTAACGTAAAGCCTTTTAAATATAATCAAAACGTTCCCGTGTTTCTGCGGTCTGCGCAAAATAATAACGAGTTGAGCTTTATGATTTATGATGAATTGAAAATGGGGGACCCTGATGTAAACAAGACGAAAGTCTTTCTCTGGTCTGCATCCCCAATTAACAATTGTATGTACTGAGCTGTACTGTACTGTACCCATTCTGCAATCTGTTAATAAACTTTTCAATCAATCAATCAATCAAGCTACGCGGAGCGCAGTCAGTCAGTAGCCTACACCCCGTATATTCCGATAACACTATATAAACCATGCTGCATTCATTCTGAGAGAAAGATCTATTATTCCAAATGCTATTTATAGGGTTTTGACCATAATTACACTACTGTTGCTATTTTACAATGAACTATAATGAACTACGGTTCGTACAGAAGATGCCAGTGTTATTATGCACAGAAGCTCATTTCCTTGTTGTAATAATATATTCTACCACTGGGCGCCAGGTACGCATGGTCTGACCTGTGCGTAGACGTAAGCACGGAGTCAAGTTCAAGTTGAAATTGATGAATCCCACTCTTTGCTTAGAAATGATCGTACGCACAGGGTAAGCACAAATCTGTGCGTAGAACACGTTGATGAATGAGGGCCCTGGCTTGTGGACAAAAGGCCAAACCGTGTGGAAACAGACACCAGTGTATGTGTGGACTGGCGCTAAGAAGGGTGGATGGGATCTGAGTCTGTGCTGTGACATTAGTTCCGTGATTTAGGATACTTTGTTCCAATAGTGTGTCTGTGAGGGATATAGGCGCAGTGCTGTTAGAAGGTAAGATAAGATCAGATATTCCTTTATTGATCCCCTTGGGGAAATTCAGGCATCATAGCAGCAAGGGGGAGGGGAGGTACAGGTACATGGTGGGGGAGGGGGGAGGGGAGGGGGGAGGGGAGGTACAGGTACATGTGACAGTACAAGACATGATACAGGTCATACAATTATAGTACAGTAGAAAGGTACAAATAAAAATAGGCAGTGTAAACAATATAACAATATAATTAACTGTGAGTATAAGCATTATGAGCAAGTAAGCAACTGGTTGTACTGGGAGCTCCCAGGTGAAGACTGGTTGTACTGGGAGCTCCCAGGTGAAGACTGGTTGTACTGGGAGCTCCCAGGTGAAGACTGGTTGTACTGGGAGCTCCCAGGTGAAGACTGGTTGTACTGGGAGCTCCCAGGTGAAGACTGGTTGTACTGGGAGCTCCCAGGTGAAGACTGGTTGTACTCCCAGGTGAAGACTGGTTGTACTCCCAGGTGAAGACTGGTTGTACTGGGAGCTCCCAGGTGAAGACTGGTTGTACTGGGAGCTGTGTGAGTCTGAAATCAGGACGTTGTTTGAAAAATAACGCAAATCATCCCTTTTCTGCTGTATGTTCATTTACTTGTGACCCTTTGGCATTAATGTGTGTGTGTGTGTGTGTGTGTGTATGTGTGTGTGTGTGTGTGTGTGTGTGTGTGTGTGTGTGTGTGTGTGTGTGTGTAGGACACGCTGCAGTGCGAGGTGTGTATCCTCATCTTCTCCGTGACGGACAGACGCAGCTTCCACCGCAGCGCTCAGCTCCGCCTCCTGCTCAGAGAGAACCTGCCGCACACACCCCTCATCCTGGTGGGGAACAAGAGTGACCTGGTGCGCTGCAGGGAGATCAGCACCGAGGGTGAGTGGGGGAGGGGGGGGGGGGGGTCGAGATCAGAGGGGGGGGGGGGGGGGGGGGGGTGTCTCCTGGTTCAGCTCTGTCTCCTGGTTCAGCTACAGAGCAGCTCTGTCTCCTTGTCCAGCTCTGTCTCCTGGTTCAGCTACAGAGCAGAACACCATTAAAAAAGACTTGTAAGGGCGCCCCAGTGGCGAACCACATAACGCGCTGAGTCGCGGCACGGCCGACCCGGGTTCGATTCCCGAACCCGTCGTTATTTGTCGAATGTCTTCCTCCCACTCTGTCTCCCGTTTCACCTCTCTCTCTCTCTCTCTCTCTCTCTCTCTCTCTCTCTCTCTCTCTCTCTCTCTCTCTCTCTCTCTACTGGACTGCCCAGTAGAATAAAGCGATAAACGCTAAAAAATAAATCTAAAAAAAAAGAAGAAAATAAAGACTTGTACAGCCCATGTGGGCATTACCTTGTGATTTCGGGCTTTACCAATACATTTTATTTGATTTCATGTCCACACGCGTGGAACATTTGCAGTCACAGTACATGGATTCAAACTCTACATGCGCCGGTCCACCAACACACCCGACCGCGTGTGTTCAGTGTATCTGCTGCTGTCACCAACACACCGTGTGTTCAGTGTATCTGCTGCTGTCACCAACACACCGTGTGTTCAGTGTATCTGCTGCTGTCACCAACACACTGTGTTCAGTGTATCTGCTGCTGTCACCAACACACTGTGTGTTCAGTTTATCTAGTGTCACCAACACACCGTGTGTTCAGTGTATCTGCTGCTGTCACCAACACACTGTGTGTTCAGTGTATCTGGTGTCACCAACACACCGTGTGTTCAGTTTATCTGGTGTCACCAACACACCGTGTGTTCAGTGTATCTGCTGCTGTCACCAACACACCGTGTGTTCAGTTTATCTGGTGTCACCAACACACCGTGTGTTCAGTGTATCTGCTGCTGTCACCAACACACTGTGTGTTCAGTGTATCTGGTGTCACCAACACACTGTGTGTTCAGTGTATCTGGTGTCACCAACACACTGTGTGTTTAGTGTATCTGGTGTCACCAACACACTGTGTGTTCAGTGTATCTGGTGTCACCAACACACTGTGTTCAGTGTATCTGCTGCTGTCACCAACACACCGTGTGTTCAGTGTATCTGCTGCTGTCACCAACACACTGTGTGTTCAGTGTATCTGCTGCTGTCACCAACACACTGTGTGTTCAGTGTATCTGCTGCTGTCACCAACACACCGTGTGTTCAGTGTATCTGCTGCTGTCACCAACACACCGTGTGTTCAGTGTATCTGCTGCTGTCACCAACACACCGTGTGTTCAGTGTATCTGCTGCTGTCACCAACACACCGTGTGTTCAGTGTATCTGCTGTCACCAACACACCGTGTGTTCAGTGTATCTGGTGTCACCAACACACCGTGTGTTCAGTGTATCTGGTGTCACCAACACACCGTGTGTTCAGTGTATCTGCTGTCACCAACACACCGTGTGTTCAGTGTATCTGGTGTCACCAACACACTGTGTTCAGTGTATCTGCTGCTGTCACCAACACACCGTGTGTTCAGTGTATCTGCTGTCACCAACACACTATGTGTTCAGTGTATCTGCTGCTGTCACCAACACACTGTGTGTTCAGTGTATCTGCTGCTGTCACCAACACACTGTGTGTTCAGTGTATCTGCTGCTGTCACCAACACACTGTGTGTTCAGTGTATCTGCTGCTGTCACCAACACACCGTGTGTTCAGTGTATCTGCTGCTGTCACCAACACACCGTGTGTTCAGTGTATCTGGTGTCACCAACACACCGTGTGTTCAGTGTATCTGCTGCTGTCACCAACACACCGTGTGTTCAGTGTATCTGCTGCTGTCACCAACACACCGTGTGTTCAGTGTATCTGCTGCTGTCACCAACACACTGTGTGTTCAGTGTATCTGCTGCTGTCACCAACACACTGTGTGTTCAGTGTATCTGCTGCTGTCACCAACACACCGTGTGTTCAGTGTATCTGCTGCTGTCACCAACACACCGTGTGTTCAGTGTATCTGCTGCTGTCACCAACACACCGTGTGTTCAGTGTATCTGCTGCTGTCACCAACACACTGTGTGTTCAGTGTATCTGCTGCTGTCACCAACACACTGTGTGTTCAGTGTATCTGCTGCTGTCACCAACACACCGTGTGTTCAGTGTATCTGCTGCTGTCACCAACACACCGTGTGTTCAGTTTATCTGGTGTCACCAACACACCGTGTGTTCAGTGTATCTGCTGCTGTCACCAACACACCGTGTGTTCAGTGTATCTGCTGCTGTCACCAACACACCGTGTGTTCAGTGTATCTGCTGCTGTCACCAACACACCGTGTGTTCAGTTTATCTGCTGCTGGTGGTGATGATAATGACACTGTGTAATCAGTGTATCTGCTGTCGCACCTGTCCAGCATCAACACCTTCCCACACCCTGCTCCCTTTGTGACCATGCCGGTGCTATCTCTCTCCCTATTTAATCCTCTTTAGAGGTGCTCTCGCTCTCCCTCTGCTGTCATGCAGATATTATCTCGCCGTCGCAGGGGCCTGGCTAGTGTCACTATCTTTATGTGTGTGTGTCTGTCTGTGTGTGTGTGTGTCTGTGTGTGCTCACCATATGTGCACACAAAAACACACCGACATTCTGACTGCTACAAGCACAAGCCAGTGATCACATGAACACACTCTCACACTTCTACTCCTGTTCCCTGCGCTGAGTAAGTGACACTGTGGTGTGTGTGGAAGACTGTGATAAGGAGAATGTAGAGTGAGAGAGAGAGAGAGAGAGAGAGAGAGAGAGGGAGGGAGAGAGAGAGAGATAGAGAGAGAGAGAGAGAGAGAGAGAGAGAGAGAGAGAGAGAGTGAGAGAGAGAGAGAGAGAGAGAGAGAGAGAGAGAGAGAGAGAGAGAGAGAGAGAGAGAGAGAGCTGTGTCAGCATGTTCTCTCCTCATGAAAACACAAAGCAGTGATGTGGTCCCCAGCGATATGGAAATGCTGTGTCTCTTTCAGTGAGGCACCAGGCACTAGACAAGGATGCCCCCTCTGTCCAATAGGGGTTTGAAAGCGTATGCGCTCCATCGGACATTTGAAACCTGAGTGAGGTCATTGACTGGGACAAGTGTGCGGCCTGGCGTACACGACATCATCCCTATAGCTGCGTCAGATGACATCACTGAGCTCATAAAAGTATATTAATGGCCGCTTTCTGCAAACGTCCTGCTACCTCTCACTTCCCTCTCTCTTACAGACTCTCTCACTCTCCAATCG
>NC_140168.1:128942143-128979656 GCF_963971535.1 Notolepis coatsorum
GATACGTGGCTGTGTTTGCAGGCCTAAAGCTATATTATATATTATAGCTATGGATCTAATAATATAGTCGATTGTCATTGAGTTTCTTCCGGTCAAGATGCAAAAACAGATAATTTTTCCATCCATACATTTCCGTTTATACCGTCGTGAATATGAATGTAGTTTCAGGATGGTCCGGTGTCATTTCCAAAAATGCTTCATAATGGCCGGCAATTTTTGGATCAACGCAATATTGATACCATATAGTCTTTACCCTTGACCAGGATCTGTCCCGAAAAGAATATTCCAATTATCTGATCGCCATTCCAAGTACTGATGTCGATCAAGGTGCCAACGTAATCCAGCATTGAACATGAACCCGACCCTCGTCGATGTATGCGTTATAAGCGTTTGGCTTGACCGAGTAGTTACACCCCGCCCGCAGGCCGCAGCTCGGCCCAGACACCAAGCCACATCGTTTCAAATGGAATGCAATAGCGGACGCAAGCGTTAGGCGGCGGTATTGGACTTTTGAGATCTCACACCCATCCCCAGTGATAACACAGGCTGCCGGCATGTCTTTATGAATGGAAATATCGAATAAAAGAAACAACGATGAAACCCGACTATACACTGGTTTTCGGGGGTCCTGGCGCTCAACGTTCGGCGAGTTAACCCTAAAAAAATTCCGTGCCCGCGATACCTATCGGGGCTAAGCCCCGGATCTCCTACAATCCCAAATCCGCCCTGCCCCCCCCCCCCCACCACATGACAGAGACCCCCCTCCCCTTCCCCACCTCACCACGTCCTCTCCAACCTTCATCCATCACACAGCCGCACCGTGTTTGATCCACTGTTTCCCCTGTCGCCCTGCGCTCCAAGGCCCCCCTCCACACGCACCGTGTTTCCCCCGTCGCCCTGCGCTCCAAGGCCCCCCTCCACACGCACCGTGTTTCCCCCGTCGCCCTGCGCTCCAAGGCCCCCCTCCACACGCACCGTGTTTCCCCCGTCGCCCTGCGCTCCAAGGCCCCCTCCACACGCACCGTGTTTCCCCCGTCGCCCTGCGCTCCAAGCCCCCCTCCACACGCACCGTGTTCCCCCGTCGCCCTGCGCTCCAAGGCCCCCTCCACACGCACCGTGTTTCCCCTGTCGCCCTGCGCTCCAAGGCCCCCATCCACACGCACTGTGTTTCCCCCGTCGCCCTGCGCTCCAAGGCCCCTCCACACGCACCCGCGCGCTACCACTCTTTAGTAGGTCATAAGAGACCCCACTTCCATCAGCTGTTATTGGTATTAGGATCAGCCCTTTAGATCTGGTTATAGGGATTTGTCTCAACATGGCTTATCATGTTGTTGTTCTCCTATAGGGCCCCCCCCCCCGCTCTGCTCGCACGCACCTTTCGACCAGCACCCTTCATCGACAGCTGCTGCTTACTGTAGCTGGATCTGTATTCCCCCCACCCCTCACCCCACACCGCCCACCCCCCTCCCCCCACCCCTCACCCCCTCCCCCAACACTCATTACAGCGATGAAAAGATCACGTCTGACTCACAGATGATTGGATTGGGCTTTTGCCATCGAACAATGTTTATCTGGGCGGCTTTCGTTATCAGCCAACCTTTATTTAACCAGGAGTGAAACATAGAGACAGAGGAAATGGAGCCAATGTGTGTCTTTAACCAGGAAGGTTCCACTTTCCCATTTGAGCTAACATGAGGGGTGTGTGGAGGTACAAGCACATCTGATGTCATGGAGGAGAGAGCAAAATGGGTGGGGTTTTCAGGAAAAGATAGATAATGATTATGCCTATGTCTATTTTATGTCTACATTACTGCTGTAAAGCACTTGGCTGCAATACAGTTTATTATTATTATTATTATTATTATTATTATTATTATTATTATTATTATTATTATTATTATTATTATTATTATTATTATTATTATTATTATTATTATTATTATTATTATTATTATTATTATTATTATTATTATTATTATTATTATTATTATTATTATTATTATTATTATTATTATTATTATTATTATTATTATTATTATTATTATTATTATTATTATTATTATTATTATTATTATTATTATTATTATTATTATTATTATTATTATTATTATTATTATTATTATTATTATTATTATTATTATTATTATTATTATTATTATTATTATTATTATTATTATTATTATTATTATTATTATTATTATTATTATTATTATTAATAATATAACATAATCTATGTTGACTTCCTCCCCTCTTCCTTGTTTATCCTTGTTTGTTGTTTATATTGGAGGCGCAGGTTGAACTCTGACCCCCAGCTGCTTGGGAGCGCACTGCGCCGCACGCTTCTGGCCACAAGCCTTGGAAGTAATGGGTTTCAGAGCGCAGCATTTGCATCCTATGAGAACGTTAAACAGCGCTGGGCAGTGTGTTCACCATAACCTCATACTACCTACTCTCTCTAACCCATAACCTCATCCTACCTGCTCTCTCTAACCCATAACCTCATCCTACCTACTCTCTCTAACCCATAACCTCATCCTACCTACTCTCTCTAACCCATAACCTCATCCTACCTACTCTCTCTAACCCATAACCTCATCCTACCTACTATCTCTAACCCATAACCTCATCCTATCTACTCTCTCTAACCGATAACCTCATCCTACCTAATCTCTCTAACCCATAACCCATAACCTCATCCTATCTACTCTCTCTAAGCCATAACCCATAACCTCATCCTACCTACTCTCTCTAACCAATAACCTCATCCTACCTACTGTCTCTAACCCATAACCTCATCCTACCTAATCTCTCTAACCCATAACCTCATCCTACTGATAGAGACATGGATATTACTGATAGAGACATGGATATTACTGATAGAGACATGGATATTACTGATAGATACATGGATATTGATTACTGATAGAGACATGGATATTACTGATAGAGACATGGATATTGATTACTGATAGAGACATGGATATTACTGATAGAGACATGGATATTACTGAGAGAGACTTGGATATTACTGATAGAGACATGGATATTACTGATAGAGACATGGATATTGATTACTGATAGAGACATGGATATTGATTACTGATAGAGACATCGATATTACTGATAGATACATGGATATTGATTACTGATAGAGACATGGATATTACTGATAGAGACATGGATATTGATTACTGATAGAGACATGGATATTACTGATAGAGACATGGATATTACTGATAGAGACATGGATATTACTGAGAGAGACATGGATATTACTGATAGAGACATGGATATTACTGAGAGAGACATGGATATTACTGAGAGAGACATGGATATTACTGAGAGAGACATGGATATTACTGATAGAGACATGGATATTACTGAGAGAGACATGGATATTGATTACTGATAGAGACATGGATATTGATTAGTGATAGAGACATGGATATTACTGATAGAGACATGGATATTACTGATATAGACATGGCTATTGATTACTGAGAGATACATGGATATTATTGATAGAGACAGGGATATTGATTACTGATAGAGACATGGATATTGATTACTGAGAGAGACATGGATATTGATTACTGATAGAGACATGGATATTACTGATATATACATGGATATTGATTACTGAGAGAGACATGGATATTGATTACTGATAGAGACATGGATATTACTGATATATACATGGATATTGATTACTGATAGAGACATGGATATTACTGATAGAGACATGGATATTACTGATAGATACATGGATATTGATTACTGATAGAGACATGGATATTACTGATAGAGACATGGATATTGATTACTGATAGAGACATGGATATTACTGATAGAGACATGGATATTACTGAGAGAGACTTGGATATTACTGATAGAGACATGGATATTACTGATAGAGACATGGATATTGATTACTGATAGAGACATGGATATTGATTACTGATAGAGACATCGATATTACTGATAGATACATGGATATTGATTACTGATAGAGACATGGATATTACTGATAGAGACATGGATATTGATTACTGATAGAGACATGGATATTACTGATAGAGACATGGATATTACTGATAGAGACATGGATATTACTGAGAGAGACATGGATATTACTGATAGAGACATGGATATTACTGAGAGAGACATGGATATTACTGAGAGAGACATGGATATTACTGAGAGAGACATGGATATTACTGATAGAGACATGGATATTACTGAGAGAGACATGGATATTGATTACTGATAGAGACATGGATATTGATTAGTGATAGAGACATGGATATTACTGATAGAGACATGGATATTACTGATATAGACATGGCTATTGATTACTGAGAGATACATGGATATTATTGATAGAGACAGGGATATTGATTACTGATAGAGACATGGATATTGATTACTGAGAGAGACATGGATATTGATTACTGATAGAGACATGGATATTACTGATATATACATGGATATTGATTACTGAGAGAGACATGGATATTGATTACTGATAGAGACATGGATATTACTGATATATACATGGATATTGATTACTGATAGAGACATGGATGTTGATTACTGATAGATACATGGATATTGATTACTGATAGATACATGGATAATACTGATAGAGAAATGTATATTGATTACTGATAGAGACATGGATATTGATTACTGATAGAGACATGGATATTACTGATAGAGACATGGATATTACTGATAGATACATGTATATTACTGATAGAGACATGGATATTGATTACTGATAGAGACATGGATATTACTGATAGAGACATGGATATTGATTACTGATAGAGACATGGATATTGATTACTGATAGAGACATGTATATTACTGATAGAGACATGGATATTACTGATAGATACATGGATATTACTGATAGAGACATGGATATTACTGATAGAGACATGGATATTACTGATAGATACATGGATATTACTGAGAGAGACATGGCTATTACTGCTAGAGACATGGATATTACTGATAGAGACATGGATATTACTGATAGAGACATGGCTATTGATTACTGATAGAGACATGGATATTACTGAGAGAGACATGGATATTACTGATAGAGACATGGATATTACTGAGAGAGACATGGATATTACTGATAGAGACATGTATATTGATTACTGATAGATACATGGATATTACTGATAGAGACATGGATATTACTGATAGAGACATGGATATTACTGAGAGAGACATGGATATTACTGATAGAGACATGGATATTACTGATAGAGACATGGATATTACTGAGAGAGACATGTATATTACTGATAGATACATGGATATTGATTACTGATAGAGACATGGATATTACTGATAGAGACATGGATATTACTGATAGATACATGGATATTACTGATAGAGAAATTGATATTGATTACTGATAGAGACATGGATATTACTGATAGAGACATGGATATTGATTACTGATAGAGACATGGATATTACTGATAGAGACATGGATATTTATTACTGATAGAGACATGGATATTACTGATAGAGACATGGATATTGATTACTGATAGAGACATGGATATTGATTACTGATAGAGACATGGATATTACTGATAGAGACATGGATATTACTGATAGATACATGGATATTACTGATAGAGACATGGATATTACTGAGAGAGACATGGATATTACTGATAGAGACATGGATATTACTGATAGATACATGGATATTACTGAGAGAGACATGGATATTACTGAGAGCGACATGGATATTACTGATAGAGACATGGATATTACTGATAGAGACATGGATATTACTGCTAGAGACATGGATATTACTGATAGAGACATGGATATTACTGATAGAGACATGGATATTACTGAGAGAGACATGGATATTACTGATAGAGACATGTATATTGATTACTGATAGATACATGGATATTACTGATAGAGACATGGATATTACTGATAGAGACATGTATATTGATTACTGATAGATACATGGATATTACTGATAGAGACATGGATATTACTGATAGAGACATGGATATTACTGAGAGAGACATGGATATTTCTGATAGAGACATGGATATTGATTACTGATAGAGACATGGATATTACTGATAGAGACATGGATATTACTGAGAGAGACATGGATATTACTGATAGAGACATGGATATTACTGAGAGAGACATTGATATTACTGATAGAGACATGTATATTGATTACTGATAGATACATGGATATTACTGATAGAGACATGGATATTACTGATAGAGACATTGATATTTATTACTGATAGAGACATGGATATTACTGATAGAGACATGGATATTGATTACTGATAGAGACATGGATATTGATTACTGATAGAGACATGGATATTACTGATAGAGACATGGATATTACTGATAGATACATGGATATTACTGATAGAGACATGGATATTACTGAGAGAGACATGGATATTACTGATAGAGACATGGATATTACTGATAGATACATGGATATTACTGAGAGAGACATGGATATTACTGAGAGCGACATGGATATTACTGATAGAGACATGGATATTACTGATAGAGACATGGATATTGATTACTGATAGAGACATGGATATTACTGAGAGAGACATGGATATTACTGATAGAGACATGGATATTACTGAGAGAGACATGTATATTACTGATAGATACATGGATATTGATTACTGATAGAGACATGGATATTACTGATAGAGACATGGATATTACTGATAGATACATGGATATTACTGATAGAGAAATTGATATTGATTACTGATAGAGACATGGATATTACTGATAGAGACATGGATATTGATTACTGATAGAGACATGGATATTACTGATAGAGACATGGATATTTATTACTGATAGAGACATGGATATTACTGATAGAGACATGGATATTGATTACTGATAGAGACATGGATATTGATTACTGATAGAGACATGGATATTACTGATAGAGACATGGATATTACTGATAGATACATGGATATTACTGATAGAGACATGGATATTACTGAGAGAGACATGGATATTACTGATAGAGACATGGATATTACTGATAGATACATGGATATTACTGAGAGAGACATGGATATTACTGAGAGCGACATGGATATTACTGATAGAGACATGGATATTACTGATAGAGACATGGATATTACTGCTAGAGACATGGATATTACTGATAGAGACATGGATATTACTGATAGAGACATGGATATTACTGAGAGAGACATGGATATTACTGATAGAGACATGTATATTGATTACTGATAGATACATGGATATTACTGATAGAGACATGGATATTACTGATAGAGACATGTATATTGATTACTGATAGATACATGGATATTACTGATAGAGACATGGATATTACTGATAGAGACATGGATATTACTGAGAGATACATGGATATTTCTGATAGAGACATGGATATTGATTACTGATAGAGACATGGATATTACTGATAGAGACATGGATATTACTGAGAGAGACATGGATATTACTGATAGAGACATGGATATTACTGAGAGAGACATGGATATTACTGATAGAGACATGTATATTGATTACTGATAGATACATGGATATTACTGATAGAGACATGGATATTACTGATAGAGACATTGATATTTATTACTGATAGAGACATGGATATTACTGATAGAGACATGGATATTGATTACTGATAGAGACATGGATATTGATTACTGATAGAGACATGGATATTACTGATAGAGACATGGATATTGATTACTGATAGAGACATGGATATTACTGATAGAGACATGGATATTACTGATAGATACATGGATATTACTGATAGAGACATGGATATTACTGAGAGAGACATGGATATTACTGATAGAGACATGGATATTACTGATAGATACATGGATATTACTGAGAGAGACATGGATATTACTGAGAGCGACATGGATATTACTGATAGAGACATGGATATTACTGATAGAGACATGGATATTACTGATAGAGACATGGATATTGATTACTGATAGAGACATGGATATTACTGAGAGAGACATGGATATTACTGATAGAGACATGGATATTACTGAGAGAGACATGGATATTACTGATAGATACATGGATATTGATTACTGATAGAGACATGGATATTACTGATAGAGACATGGATATTGATTACTGATAGAGACATGGATATTACTGATAGAGACATGGATATTACTGAGAGAGACTTGGATATTACTGATAGAGACATGGATATTACTGATAGAGACATGGATATTGATTACTGATAGAGACATGGATATTGATTACTGATAGAGACATCGATATTACTGATAGATACATGGATATTGATTACTGATAGAGACATGGATATTACTGATAGAGACATGGATATTGATTACTGATAGAGACATGGATATTACTGATAGAGACATGGATATTACTGATAGAGACATGGATATTACTGAGAGAGACATGGATATTACTGATAGAGACATGGATATTACTGAGAGAGACATGGATATTACTGAGAGAGACATGGATATTACTGAGAGAGACATGGATATTACTGATAGAGACATAGATATTACTGAGAGAGACATGGATATTGATTACTGATAGAGACATGGATATTGATTAGTGATAGAGACATGGATATTACTGATAGAGACATGGATATTACTGATATAGACATGGATATTGATTACTGAGAGATACATGGATATTATTGATAGAGACAGGGATATTGATTACTGATAGAGACATGGATATTGATTACTGAGAGAGACATGGATATTGATTACTGATAGAGACATGGATATTACTGATATATACATGGATATTGATTACTGAGAGAGACATGGATATTGATTACTGATAGAGACATGGATATTACTGATATATACATGGATATTGATTACTGATAGAGACATGGATATTGATTACTGATAGATACATGGATATTGATTACTGATAGATACATGGATAATACTGATAGAGAAATGGATATTGATTACTGATAGAGACATGGATATTGATTACTGATAGAGACATGGATATTACTGATAGAGACATGGATATTACTGATAGATACATGGATATTACTGATAGAGACATGGATATTGATTACTGATAGAGACATGGATATTACTGATAGAGACATGGATATTGATTACTGATAGAGACATGGATATTGATTACTGATAGAGACATGGATATTACTGATAGAGACATGGATATTACTGATAGATACATGGATATTGATTACTGATAGAGACATCGATATTACTGATAGATACATGGATATTGATTACTGATAGAGACATGGATATTACTGATAGAGACATGGATATTGATTACTGATAGAGACATGGATATTACTGATAGAGACATGGATATTGATTACTGATAGAGACATGGATATTGATTACTGATAGAGACATGGATATTACTGATAGAGACATGGATATTACTGATAGATACATGGATATTACTGATAGAGACATGGATATTGATTACTGATAGAGACATGGATATTACTGATAGAGACATGGATATTGATTACTGATAGAGACATGGATATTACTGATAGAGACATGGATATTGATTACTGATAGAGACATGGATATTGATTACTGATAGAGACATGGATATTACTGATAGAGACATGGATATTACTGATAGATACATGGATATTACTGATAGTGACATGGATATTACTGATAGAGACATGGCTATTACTGATAGAGACATGGATATTACTGATAGAGACATGGATATTGATTACTGATAGAGACATGGATATTACTGAAAGAGACATGGATATTACTGATAGAGACATGGATATTACTGAGAGAGACATGGATATTACTGATAGAGACATGTATATTGATTACTGATATAGACATGGATATTGATTACTGATAGAGACATGGATATTGATTACTGATAGAGACATGGATAATACTGATAGAGAAATGGATATTGATTACTGATAGAGACATGGATATTGATTACTGATAGAGACATGGATATTACTGATGGAGACATGGATATTGATTACTGATAGAGACATGGATATTACTGATAGAGACATGGATATTGATTACTGATAGTGTTACAAAGGGTCAGATTAAACCGAATATATATATTTATTGCCTGAGATCCCATGTATAATATTTGTATATCGTTTGATATCCCTTGTATATTCTTTGTACATATATACGGAATATCCCTTTAACCTAGTAGTTACACAGCCCATAATATTTCGTTCTCCTATTGGAAGCGATCCCCTGGCGCCACTGCCTTACCCCCTAGAGCTGACTTCAAAGGTACCGACGAGATATGTCTGTACATGCCCATCTTCCCATGAATACGGCTACTGAAATACGAATGGTACTATTTGTTCACAGCGCATATATATATGGCGCAAGTAAAGTAGAACTTTCTCTTAGCCTCTTAGTCCATTGTCCCGTTCAGTCTCGTTCAGTTCCAGTTATCCAAGCAACGTCTCACCCACTACGCAACGTGGGCAGAGCAGGGCTCGCATTGCCCCAAGATAGAGTCTCGTGTTATCCTAATACATTTGTTCAATGTATCGTTCGCTATTTATTAGTAAACCTTCATTACGAGTCAAAGACCACGTGGAGTGAGTAATTGTGCGTCTACATAGAGCACTTATTGCCCGTGCTAATAGTATAGTAACGTCAAGTTCAACCGTGCTTTACCGCGCACCGGAGGATACCTACAGCGCACCACGGAGGATCTACACCCCGCCAGCAGTGCCACTTTCCGGCAAGGAGTATTATTCTTCATTCTTCACCAAGCTGCTGGAAGCAGAGAACCGTCTACACCCACTGCTGTGGGATCTACGTGCCCGTGGGGACATCACTCAAGCCCGTCTCTGTCGCACCAGAGGCGCCACGGCTTTCACCTGCACGGCGCGCATCCTGGGACCAGGCTGCTTTTCCCCGCTGACTCAGGGAGTAAAACACCGTCTCCAGGTGCCTTGCTACAGCTCCGTGGACCATTGACATTCATAGAGCTTTGCCCCCCTCTGCTGGCTTACAACCGGTAGTACCCCCTTTCCCAGAATATCCCTAGATCTAATTACTTAATATTCACTATTGATTTGCCTGCACATTCTATTTGCCTTATAAGCGCATCTAAAGCAATCTAAGTTATGTAATCTACTATTCTTACTGTAATAAATATTCTAAACCGAGTATTTGAGTGGAAAACCGTGTTATTGTGGAAGTGTTCTAATCTAATATACTTGTGTACAGTATTGGCCAGTAGTACATAGACGGTAGTGATTTAATGATATCAATACTTGATTAATACAGTCAGGGAATTGTACCCCTCAGTTACAATTGGTCCTTCGATAGCCGGAGAATAATTAGCGTAATATTAATATAATATTAATATTGACATGGCCGATGACGAACACTCCACAAACGGTTCTCCTAAGCTAGATCGCCCGCAGCGCAGACGGCAGCCACCTCCCTATCTAGAGGCATACTCTGTCAGTCCAATACCTAGCTTTAAAGGAACGGTAAACGCGGAAAAAGTAGAAAGTAAAATTATGTCTGACCCTAACAACCAGGTTACCCCGACCACAGAGGCCCTAGTGGGTGCTAATGTAACTGACCAAGCTCACGGTGGGGACCAGGAGGGAACTGACACGACTTTACCCCCAGACAATACCGAAGAAATAGCCCCCGATCAGCTCCGGGAGGAAGACAACCCTAAAGAGACGCGCACCCAGGAGACGGATCTCCTCGGTACGCAACAGGAGAACGGATCTCCAACAAGTACTGCCGGGAGCCGATCGCCCCGAACGGCGTCTTCCCCCAGCGAGGCGGACAAGATGCTGGCGCAAGCACTCATCGCCACCCTGGCAGCCTCCACCGAACGCGATCGACTTCAAGCGCAACAGACGTGCGAGCGCGAACATTACGCAGGTGAGCGAGAGCGCTTCCAGGCGCAACAAAGGAGTGAAGACGACCGCATAAGGCTGGAGACTAGACGCCTCCAGACAGAAGAGAACATCGAGAGAAGCCGCGCCGACGTCGCAAATGCACAGCTCCACGCTGCCCATGCCAGCGCCAATGCCCAGCGCGACGTCGCCAACGCACAGCGCGACGCTGCCCAGGCCAGCGCCAATGCGCAGCGCGACAGCGCCAATGCGCAGCGCGACATCGCCAATGCCCAGCGCGAAGCAGCGCGCGACGCAGCCCATGCCCGGCGCGAGGCAGAGCGCGACCGGCTGCAGGCGGAGCTGATGGACAAACTGGTTGCCATGGCGACACCCCCTCACTCCGCACGGAGCTCCCAGAGATCGTCAAGACATGGGTCTAGGACACATTCCCCTACCCGACGAAGCGACCCGGGACCCCGCCTACAGGAGGATCCTGTCCACGTCTCCGAACCCCCTCCCCGGCCGGTCCATACGAGACCCAGCAACCGGGAAGAACCGGACCATGCCGAGAGACTGAACAAAAGACTCCAGGTCCTAGCAGAGGAAGAGGAGGAGGAGGAGGAGGAGTGTCAAGCCGACCAGCAGCAACGTACTCTGGCCCAGGAGGCCCAGTACAGCCCCGACCAGCAGCAACGTACTCAGGACCAGGAGGTCCAGTACAGCCCAGAAGTCAGCCCCGAGGCCCTGCGCTACTAACCCCCGACTCAACTCACGGGTGAGTTTGACGCACCGCCAGCCCCGAGGAACAGCACCTGGGTACCCGACCTTCGGTACCCACCAAGTACCAGCCCAAGACGACACGCAAGAGGAGACTCGCCTAGGAGGTCTCTCCCCCAACGCTCGCCGATGTATCAGTCATCCACAGCGTCATACATTGCCACGCCGTCATTTCCAGACTTCGCCTATGAGAGTCGAGCACAGTACACGGAGCTCCGGATGTGCTTAGAGACAATGATGGTGGATGTCGCTGATGAACGCCACAAGTATGCAATATTACTGAAGCACCTGAAAGTACCGCGAGCGCACAATATAGCGCTGGCCTATGCTACCTCTTCGACACCATACACAGCGGCCCTAGCGGCGCTGGACCAGAGATATGGACGTATATGGGATTACGTAATAGAAGAGATAAGGCATATTGACCGCTTACCCCCAGCAACAGACAATCGCTCACTAGACGACCTGTCAATCAAAGTGCAGTCCCTGGTAGGGATGCTGGGAGCGCAACGGGAAAAGGGCATGCATGAGCTATACGCCAACTCTAACATCGAGAGGATTTTGGAGAAGCTGCCACCCGCAAGACAAGAGCGTTTTAGGCGGCAGAGAGACTACCGGGATCCCAACGGCCCCGAACCATCCCTCCTTGATCTAGCCGACTTCCTGGCGAGAGAAGTCAGCAGCTTACGACTGGATACGTTCGGGCGGAGCACGCCAAGCTCCAGAGAGGGACCCAGGAGAATAAATGATGGAAGAAGATCGGTGACTGTTATGCACCAAGCCGAATCAGTACCGCAGCACCAGAACCACAACACCCCCTCGACGAAAGAGGACCAGTGGAAGATTGAGTGCCAGTACTGTGAGGGAGAACATCGGCTCCATCAGTGCGAAGATTTCAAGAAGCTGACCACGGATGATGTGAGCCAGTGGGTCAAGGACCACCGCCGCTGCTTCCGCTGCGCGCGCAGCCACCTAGCAGCTGAGTGCCACTTGAAAAGGAAGTGCAGCAGGTGCGGTGGCACCCACCTGGAGGTCCTGCACGACATCAACAGGCGTCAGCCAGGACAACAGAGTGGGCCCGTCGCGGTAATGTACCACGCCGAGGCGGTGGCACCAGCACTGAAGAGCCCCCAGACCGCTCCCTACTGTACCTACTGCGACGGCGGACACTGGCTGGCACAGTGCGCCGAATATAAGACACTGAACCCCGTCCAAGTGGACCAGTGGCGTGAGGCGGCCCAGGCGGGCGCCGCTTACCGCGCAGCACGGTGCGGAGCCCACCAGAAGGTCCAAGACAACCGACCAGCAGGAGTGCTCCACATTGACCAGCACAGCGAGACCCCCCGAGTGCTCCTCAAAGTGGTCAGAGTGCTCCTGAGCCACGAGGACAAAGTCATGGACACTTACGCCGTCCTTGATGACGGGTCAGAGAAGACCCTTCTGCTCGCGTCCGCTGCGGCCCAGCTGGGACTGCGGGGGAGCGAGAACCAAATGACGATTCGGACAATAAGAAGAGATTTAAAGACGATAAAGGGCGAGAATGTCTCCTTCACTATCGCAGCAAGCGGGCAGCCAGAGCGACGGTATAGGATTACAAATGCTTTCACCAGCCAAGAAATAGGACTATCACAGTACACCTACCCCATCCCACAGCTGATGGACAAATATGTGCACCTGCGTCAACTACCTATCCCGCTCATAGACGGCGCCACCCCGACCCTGCTGATAGGCTCCGACCATGCAGACCTCATCGTCCCGATAGACCGGGTCCATACCGGAACCCGAGGCTGTCCTGCAGCAGTCGAGACCCGCCTAGGGTGGACACTACAAGGCCCCCTCGCTAAATCTCTCAACCGAACAGCAGCCACTAGCTGCCTCCACTCCAGAGCGACAGAAGAAGACACCGGCCTCTCCCCCGTACAGCAGAGGCTATTGACATTAAGCGAGAGGCCCGTGAGAGAACCGTGGGTACCAGAGGGAGTTCGGAACTCCACCCCCCTCAGCTGCGCTTCAGACGTAGCTGACCTCGAACCCAGCACCCCAAGCGACTCCTTGATGGGGCGGCCGGGACCGGCCCCTCCTCACACGGGGTACAGAGCGAACAAGAGAAACAGACGGAGGAGGAAAAAGCACAGCCAAGCACAGAGCAAAGCAGTCTCAGGCCCGCTTCCTCCTAAGCCCCCCTTCATCCCGTCCAGTCGTCATGACCATAGACCAGTCACCACCCCGAGCTGCGTGGCCGGCCGGCCGCGTAAGCAAAGTGACCACTGGTGCCGACGGAAAGGTCAGAGTGGCAGAAGTGCTCGGCCAAGGGCGGATCTACAACCGACCCGTGGCGAGGCTAATGACGACCATGACCCCTGACTTTGTGAACTGCCCGACCCCTCACAGACATTGAGTAGTGGACAGTGCAGTTAATCTGTCCCTGCTTAGCTAATTAGGTGGGACTAATTAGGGGGCGGCTGTTACAAAGGGTCAGATTAAACCGAATATATATATTTATTGCCTGAGATCCCATGTATAATATTTGTATATCGTTTGATATCCCTTGTATATTCTTTGTACATATATACGGAATATCCCTTTAACCTAGTAGTTACACAGCCCATAATATTTCGTTCTCCTATTGGAAGCGATCCCCTGGCGCCACTGCCTTACCCCCTAGAGCTGACTTCAAAGGTACCGACGAGATATGTCTGTACATGCCCAGCTTCTGCCCATGAATACGGCTACTGAAATACGAATGGTACTATTTGTTCACAGCGCATATATATATGGCGCAAGTAAAGTAGAACTTTCTCTTAGCCTCTTAGTCCATTGTCCCGTTCAGTCTCGTTCAGTTCCAGTTATCCAAGCAACGTCTCACCCACTACGCAACGTGGGCAGAGCAGGGCTCGCATTGCCCCAAGATAGAGTCTTGTGTTATCCTAATACATTTGTTCAATGTATCGTTCGCTATTTATTAGTAAACCTTCATTACGAGTCAAAGACCACGTGGAGTGAGTAATTGTGCGTCTACATAGAGCACTTATTGCCCGTGCTAATAGTATAGTAACGTCAAGTTCAACCGTGCTTTACCGCGCACCGGAGGATACCTACAGCGCACCACGGAGGATCTACACCCCGCCAGCAGTGCCACTTTCCGGCAAGGAGTATTATTCTTCATTCTTCACCAAGCTGCTGGAAGCAGAGAACCGTCTACACCCACTGCTGTGGGATCTACGTGCCCGTGGGGACATCACTCAAGCCCGTCTCTGTTGCACCAGAGGCGCCACGGCTTTCACCTGCACGGCGCGCATCCTGGGACCAGGCTGCTTTTCCCCGCTGACTCAGGGAGTAAAACACCGTCTCCAGGTGCCTTGCTACAGCTCCGTGGACCATTGACATTCATAGAGCTTTGCCCCCCTCTGCTGGCTTACAACCGGTAGTACCCCCTTTCCCAGAATATCCCTAGATCTAATTACTTAATATTCACTATTGATTTGCCTGCACATTCTATTTGCCTTATAAGCGCATCTAAAGCAATCTAAGTTATGTAATCTACTATTCTTACTGTAATAAATATTCTAAACCGAGTATTTGAGTGGAAAACCGTGTTATTGTGGAAGTGTTCTAATCTAATATACTTGTGTACAGTATTGGCCAGTAGTACATAGACGGTAGTGATTTAATTATATCAATACTTGATTAATACAGTCAGGGAATTGTACCCCTCAGTTACAGATAGAGACATGGATATTACTGATAGAGACATGGATATTGATTACTGATAGAGACATGGATATTACTGATAGAGACATGGATATTGATTACTGATAGAGACATGGATATTGATTACTGATAGAGACATGGATATTACTGATAGAGACATGGATATTACTGATAGATACATGGATATTACTGATAGAGACATGGATATTACTGATAGAGACATGGATATTACTGATAGAGACATGGATATTACTGATAGAGACATGGATATTACTGATAGAAACATGGATATTACTGAGAGAGACATGGATATTACTGATAGAGACATGGATATTGATTACTGATAGAGACATGGATATTGATTACTGATAGAGACATGGATATTACTGATAGAGACATGGATATTACTGATAGAGACATGGATATTACTGATAGAGACATGGATATTACTGATAGATACATGGATATTACTGAGAGAGACATGGATATTACTGATAGAGACATGGATATTACTGCTAGAGACATGGATATTACTGATAGAGACATGGATATTACTGATAGAGACATGGATATTGATTACTGATAGAGACATGGATATTACTGAGAGAGACATGGATATTACTGATAGAGACATGGATATTACTGAGAGAGACATGGATATTACTGATAGAGACATGTATATTGATTACTGATAGAGACATGGATATTACTGATAGAGACATGGATATTTGTCAGGAGTGGAGGTAGGTGAGTTCCAAAGGGGGAAGGCAATCACAGAGACAGAGAGTGTTTACTCGTGAACAGGTTCGACTTTAATAGTAAGAACACAAGAGTAATTTCTAAGAGAGATAAATGCTAAATAGCACAGGCAGGAAATAAGGTAAATAGGAGCTTATTGGAGGTCCAGAGTTGAACCGTCCGCGTTTTCCCCGAACGCAATTAGGGAAGACCTGACAATGAACAAGCAGAAGACAGGTAGGTTACATAGACACCAAATACCAACATTCCACACACACCCCGTGACAGCCAATCAGGAACCACCCCTAAGTGACAGCACTAATTGACAGGGAAAGGACAGGTGACAAGCCCAGTGACATATGCCAGGAATGTGGGTGGTCACCGACCTCAGTCGGTGTCCAGAATGTAACAGTACCCTCCCCCGACGAACGGCACCAGACGTTCACCTAGGGGCCTCGGGATTCAGCCCCCGGAAATCAACGATCAGGCTGGGATCTAAAATACCCCTTTGAGGCACCCAAGAACGCTCTTCTATCCCGTACCCCTCCCAATCCACCAAGAACTGAAACCCCCTACCCCTCCGCCTACAACCCAGTATCCTCCGCACCGTGTAAATGGGTTGACCGCCAATAAACCGGGGCGGAGGAACCACAGGCAGTGGCGGGGCCAAGGGCAATGAGAGGAATGGCTTCAACAGGGACACATGAAACGTCGGATGAACCCTCATAGAGCTCGGAAGTCGTAGCTTGTAAGCCACTGGATTAACCCGATGAATCACTTTAAATGGTCCTATAAAGCGAGGAGCCAGCTTCTTGGATTCCACCCGGAGAGGGAGATCCCGGGTGGAAAGCCAAACCCGCTGCCCTGGACGGTAAACTGGAGCCGGACGACGCTTACGGTTAGCTTGCCGTTGGGTACTAACCGAAACCTTCTGTAGCGCCTTCCGAACCTGTTTCCACGTCCTGCGACAGCGAGCCACATGTGCCTGGGCCGAGGGCACCTCCGCCTCCTGCTCCTGCTCGGGAAACAGAGGAGGTTGAAAACCATACTGGCACTGAAAGGGAGACATACCGGTAGAAGAGGAGAGAAGGGTATTATGCGCATACTCAGCCCAAGCCAACCTCCTACTCCACGTTGCCGGACTACCGGCAACGTAACATCTCAAGACCCCCTCCAAATCCTGGTTGACCCGCTCCGTCTGCCCGTTCGACTGCGGATGGAACCCAGACAACAGACTGACAGAGGCGCCGAGGCCGGCGCCAAACGCCTTCCAGAACCTGGAGGCGAACTGAGGACCCCGGTCCGACACGATATCCACTGGCAGCCCGTGGACCCGAAAGACATGCTGTATAACTAAATCAGCAGTCTCCCGGGCCGATGGAAGCTTGGGGAGAGGGACAAAGTGAGCCGCCTTAGAGAACCGATCCACCACCACCAAAATGGTGGTGAACCCGTCCGAAAGGGGAAGACCAGAAATAAAGTCCAGAGATATGTGTGACCAGGGTCGTTTAGGAATAGGAAGTGGTCGGAGGAGACCCGCCGGTGCCCGTCGAGAGGTCTTACTACGTGCGCACACCGGACAGGCCGCCACAAAGGAACGCGTATCCCCCTCCACTGTCGGCCACCAGAACCTCCTACGGATAAATTCCAGGGTCCTGGTTGCCCCTGGGTGGCTGGTGAGGGATGACGCATGTGCCCACTGTAGCAAGCGTGAGCGCACCGCCTTGGGAACATACGACCGTCCCGGAGGACCCCCACCCGGATCGGGCTCCCGCGTTAGCGCCGACCTTACCACCCTCTCTATGCCCCAAGACACGGGTGCCAAAATCAAGGCCGGTGGAATAATGGGATGGGGCTGCTCCTGCCGACCAGGAAGATCAAACTGGCGCGACAAAGCGTCAGGTTTGATATTCTTGGAGCCGGGTCTATAGGAGATGGTAAATCGAAATCGTGTGAAGAACAACGTCCACCTGGCCTGGCGAGCGTTAAGGCGTTTAGCCCCTTGGATGTAAGCCAAGTTCTTATGATCAGTCCAAACAATGAAAGGATGTGTCGCAGCCCCCTCTAACCAATGTCTCCACTCCTCCAGTGCCAATTGGATCGCCAATAACTCCCGATTACCCACGTCGTAATTACGCTCGGCTGGTGACAGACGGCGAGAGAAAAAAGCACACGGGTGCACTTTCCCATCCTTTAAGCATCTCTGAGAGAGCACCCCCCCCCCCACCGCGATGGCAGAGGCATCCACCTCCACAATGAACGGAACCTCTGCGTCATGGCGGATCAATACAGGAGCGGATGTAAATCGACGTTTAAGATCGCAGAAGGCCGACTCTGCCCTAGGCGACCATTCAAAGCCAGGGAGAGAGGACTTAGTGAGAGCTGTTAATGGATTGGCTAAGGCGCTAAAGTTGCGAATAAAGCGCCTGTAAAAATGTGCAAAGCCCAAAAACCGTTGTAACCCCTTGAGCGACGAAGGCCGTGGCCAGTCCAAAACTGCACTCACCTTGGCTGGATCCATGCGCAGATCGCCCTTTGTCAACACAAAGCCCAGGAAGGACACGGTGTCAGTGTGAAACACACACTTCTCAGCCTTAACGAATAGTTAATGCTTGAGGAGACGGTCTAGCACCTCCCGAACGTGCAGTTGGTGTTGCACCATATCGCGAGAAAAAATCAGAATATCATCTAAGTAAACAAACACCGACACCCCAATCAAGTCTCGCAGCACGTCGTTAACTAGGGCTTGGAAGACTGCCGGAGCATTAGCCAAACCAAAGGGCATGACCAAATACTCATAGTGCCCATTGGGTGTGTTAAATGTAGTCTCCACTCGTCTCCTTCTCTAATCCTGACCAGATTGTATGCATTACGTAAGTCAAGTTTAGAAAAGACCTGTGCCCCCTGTAAGCACTCAAAGGCCGTGTCCATGAGAGGTAAAGGATATCGGTTCTTGATGGAAACGTCATTCAATCCCCTATAATCAATGCACGGGCGCTGATCCCCATCTTTCTTATCAACAAAGAAGAAGCCAGCGCCGGCAGGGGAAGTGGACGGGCGTATGTGCCCCGCAAGCAATGCCTCCTCTATGTAGGTGTTCATGGCCAAGGTTTCGGGGCGTGAGAGAGAGAACATTCGCCCGCGAGGCGGGGAGGTACCGGGTAGAAGATTAATGGGACAGTCGTATGATCTATGAGGCGGAAGTGCTTTAGCACGCGTTTTGATAAAAACGTCCGCCAGGTCCCAATAGATCTCAGGCACCCCTATCAAATCGGGATTAGAGGGTAGATCAGAATCTGCCACGCTCCCCACTATCCTGGAGAAAAAGGGAGGAGACAAAAGGGAAGAGGGGGGGAAGACAAGGGTTTGGGCAAACTCCCGCTGACGATCGACTTGACGTCGGCCGCCGTTGAGAGTTCGCCCGTGCTCCAATTAATAATATGAACACGTGACGACAACCAGGGATGACCCAACACCATGACAGAATAGGGGGAAAACATGACAAAAAATTTAACCCATTCCCACTCCCCACCCGCCACCCGGATGTGTAATGGAACCGTGCACTGGGTGACGCTCCCACTGCCCAGGGGCCGACCGTCCAGGGCGTAAACCGGTAAGGGAACCCCTAAATCCTCCACTGGGGTTCCCCACTCCTTCACCAATCCCACGTGAATAAAATTGCCCGCCGCCCCTGAGTCAATGAGAGCCTTAGTTCCCCTAATGTCACCCCCACAGTTGATCGCCACCTCAAAAAATGTACGTGAATCAGTGGGCTTGGCAGGAATGAGCCCACCTGCTGGCGCTTTCTCGAAGCCTGACGGCGCACCTTCTATTCCCGACTGGCGCCGAGCTGATACAGCCTGGACCCGACAGCTGCCGAAGCGGTGACCGGTGCGACCACACCGGAAACAGCGTCGCTCTTTGATGAAGCGCTGCCTCTCGTCGTCCGAGAGCGACAGCGCTCCAAGCTGCATGGATTCATCACCCAGTGGCCATAATGCATGGAAGTATCAACACCAGGAGAAGAAGGAAAACATACCTGGGTGTTGTTGACACGCTCCTTCTCCCTCTCCTGGTGCCGATTGTCCATCTTGATGGCGTTGTTGATCAGCACTTCCAGCTGCTCGGGGATCTCACGCGCGGAGAGCGCATCTAGCATCCGCGCTGAGAGTCCCCTGACGAACAGAACCACGCAGACGTTCTCCAACCAAGCTGTCTCCCGAGCCAAGATCCGAAAATTGATAGCGTAAGCTGCGACCGTGCGGAGGCCCTGCCGGCAGTCGAGAAGACGACGGCCAGCCTCGAAGATCGAGAGTACCCGGGAAGTATCGAATACTCTTCTCAACTCCCGGGTAAAGGCGTCCAGACTGTCGCAGATTATCGCTCCCGCCTCTAATTCCGCCGTAGCCCAGGAGAGAGCTTGACCGGTGAGTAGCGTGATAATATACGCTACCTGTACTATCTCCGATGGAAATGATCGTGGTTGCAGCCGGAAAACGAGTAGACACTGGGTGATGAATTCCCAACATCCATCCGGTGATCCATCATAGCGAGCGGGCGCCTGCAGTCGTGGCTCGTGGGACCGTTCCTGGACCCCGAACACCCCCCGACTCTCCTCTGCGTGGACCGCTGCTTCTCCCGTCTCCGACTGAACTCCAGCCACTCCTTCTTGGGCTTGTCGGGCTGTGGCCAACGCCGACTGCGCCACCGCTTGGGATGAGCCGACGATCCCATTGAGTCGGACTAACTCGGCGCTGACCAGCTGTTGATGTTCTTCCATCCGCTCCTGGGCCGCCCTCTGCGCCTGGAGCATCTCCATGATTGCCTCCATGGAACTCTGATGGTCAGGTCTTCTGTCAGGAGTGGAGGTAGGTGAGTTCCAATGGGTGAAGGCAATCACAGAGACGGAGAGTGTTTACTCTTGAACAGGTTCGACTTTAATAGTAAGAACACAAGAGTAATTTCTAAGAGAGATAAATGCTAAATAGCACAGGCAGGAAATAAGGTAAATAGGAGCTTATTGGAGGTCCAGAGTTGAACCGTCCGCGTTTTCCCCGAACGCAATTAGTGAAGACCTGACAATGAACAAGCAGAAGACAGGTAGGTTACATAGACACCAAATACCAACATTCCACACACACCCCTGTGACAGCCAATCAGGAACCACCCCTAAGTGACAGCACTAATTGACAGGGAAAGGACAGGTGACAAGCCCAGTGACATATGCCAGGAATGTGGGTGGTCACCGACCTCAGTCGGTGTCCAGAACGTAACAGATATTACTGATAGAGACATGGATATTACTGAGAGAGACATGGATATTACTGATAGAGACATGGATATTGATTACTGATAGAGACATTGTAACTGAGGGGTACAATTCCCTGACTGTATTATCATTAAACCACTACTGTCTTATGTACATTACTACTGGCCATACAGTACACAGGTATCTTAGATGAACACTTCCCACAATGACACGGTTCCACACAAAACTGGGTTTAAGAATATTTATTAGCAGCAATGATAGTATATATAACAATACTTTACTTAGGGTGCGCTTATAAGGCAAAGGAATGTGCGTAAGCAAATCAATAACGTATGTCCATTCTCATATTACGCAGGAGATAATAAATACAACCTGAATCTTAGGAATTATATCTATGGTACTCTAGTAAGGCAGCGGGAGATACTGGTAGGGTCCCTCCGGTTGTAGGCCAGCAAGGGGAGAGGATTTGTCGGTAGTAGAGTCTGGGTCAACAATGAATAGAGAGACTCCAAGTACAGGAGACGGTGCAATAATCTCTTGATCCGCAGACGAATAACAGCTGTTCTCCGTGGCATGCAGCTCCGCATGGAAGAAAGCTAGCCAGCCTCAGGCTTCTGAGAGGCGGGCTCGACGTTGCTCCTCACAGGGTAAATCCCACACAATTGTGGGTGTAGGCGATTCTCCGCTCCATCAATTACAGGACCAAAGCAAATATAATCCAGCCGAAAAGGGCTATGTAGTCGTCGGGTAGATTATCCAGTGTACATGTCCACACGGTCCTCGTCTAGGGCTCCTCGGGTGAAAGCGCCAGGGTAAGCAGCCCAGCCTGGATAAGCACACTAGCTGGTACGAGGAAACGTTGGTGATGCTGGTCACTGTAGAACGGTAGCCGCACGATACACTATACATAAATAGACTATTACTGAATTAATAGAATAGGTCGAACTCGACGGTACAGCGTTAAACTCTGATACTTCAGTTATTAATTCGCACGCGGTCTCAATGCTCTATTTGGGGCCAAACAGGCCATACTTCACTGCACGTTGTATCGTGGGTGAGGCTTCAACTTATTGGGTAACTTAACTTCTGTATTCACCTGCGCCGTATTTATACGTTAGGTGAACAAACTAGTACCAGCTTTATTCCTGTCTCATATCCTTGCGCAGAGCCGTTCATGTCCAGGCAAGTCTTTGGCGGTGACTTTGAACCAGACCTTGGGGGTATGGCAATGGCGCCTAAGGGACCGCTGTCCAATAGGAGAACGAAATATTATGGTCTGTACTAGGTTAAAGGGATATTCCGTGTATATGTACAAGGAATACACAAGGGATATCAAACGATATACAAATATTATGCAATATATATCAATCAATAAATATATATATTCGGTTTAATCTGATCCTTCGTAACAGACATGGATATTACTGATCGAGACATGGATATTGATTACTGATAGAGACATGGATATTACTGATAGAGACATGGATATTACTGATAGAGACATGGATATGACTGATAGAGACATGTATATTGATTACTGATAGAGACATGGATATTACTGATAGAGACATGGATATTACTGATAGAGACATGGATATTGATTACTGATAGAAACATGGATATTACTGATAGAGACATGGATATTGATTACTGATAGAGACATGGATATTACTGATAGAGACATGGATATTACTGATAGAGACATGGATATTACTGATAGAGACATGGATATTACTGATAGAGACATGGATATTGATTACTGATAGAGACATGGATATTACTGATAGAGACATGGATATTACTGATAGAGACATGGATATTACTGATAGAGACATGGATATTGATTACTGATAGAGCCATGGATATTACTGATAGAGACATGGATATTACTGATAGAGACATGGATATTGATTACTGATAGAGACATGGATATTACTGATAGAGAGATGGATATTACTGATAGAGACATGGATATTACTGATAGAGACATGGATATTGATTACTGATAGAGACATGGATATTGATTACTGATAGAGACACGGATATTGATTACTGATAGAGACATGGATATTACTGATAGAGACATGGATATTACTGATAGAGACATGGATATTGATTACTGATAGAGACATGGATATTACTGATAGAGACATGGATATTACTGAGAGAGACATGGATATTACTGATAGATACATGGATATTACTGATAGAGACATGGATATTGATTACTGATAGAGACATGGATATTACTGATAGAGACATGGATATTACTGAGAGAGACATGGATATTACTGATAGAGACATGGATATTGATTACTGATAGAGACATGGATATTACTGATAGAGACATGGATATTACTGAGAGATACATGGATATTACTGATAGAGACATGGATATTACTGAGAGACATGGATATTACTGATAGAGACATGGATATTACTGAGAGAGACATGGATATTACTGAGAGATACATGGATATGACTGATAGAGACATTGATATTGATTACTGATAGAGACATGGATATTACTGATAGAGACATGGATATTACTGATAGAGACATGGATATTACTGAGAGAGACATGGATGTTGATTACTGATAGAGACATGGATATTACTGAGAGAGACATGGATATTGGTTACTGATAGAGACATGGATATTGATTACTGATAGAGACATGGATATTGATTAGTGATAGAGACATGGATATTACTGATAGAGACATGGATATTACTGATATAGACATGGATATTGATTACTGATAGAGACATGGATATTACTGATAGAGACATGGATAATACTGATAGAGACATGGATATTGATTACTGATAGAGACATGAATATTACTGATAGAGATATGGATATTACTGAGAGAGACATGGATATTACTGATAGATACATGGATATTACTGATAGAGACATGGATATTGATTACTGATAGAGACATGGTGTCATGTACAAAGTTCTAAGGACCACACAGAATAATAACTGGAGCCGGCTGCACATGAACAAAAAACAGCCTCTCTCAGTAAATGTGTTTAAAGCAATGTCCCAGGTAGGTAAGAAAGCCACAACACAAGATGTTTTCCAAATAGTAAATTATATATTTATGGTGATAGGGATTGAAACCTCCACCATAATGCACAGGTGAAAAAGGTAGGGGAGAACAAACAAGACATACATATATATAAACAAACACTTAGTAAATAATATAAATGTAACTGTGCCAGTCATGGGACACAAAGAGAAAACCACACGATATCATTCCCAAAGCTACAGCTAGGCGAGAAGGCAACCTCCTCACTCCACTCTGGAACGTGGCAGTGATTCAAATGAGGCGCCCGGACGTGTGTGTGCTGTCAGGCATTTGTCCACCCGTCCCTCTCGAGGTGATTGCCATCAGCTGTCATTCATTAGGCAATCAGCACTCTTCAGTGTAGGGACGGGCGGCACCTGACAGAGAAAGAAAAAGGGACAGCATTAGCCATCATGGCACACACACACACATCACATACAAAACATAACATATTATTTACATATACTAACCTGATGTTCAGATGGTGTCATAAATACAGTAATAATGGTAATGACCAACCCACATACCCATGTACGTCACACCTCCCCCCATAAGAGCGAACCTGCAGGGTTAGCAAAACATTATCACTTATTACCCAATGTGACGTACGTGGGTTGGTCATTATCATTATTACTGTATTTTGGAAGACCATGTGAACATCAGATTAGTATCATGAGTATGGGTTATGTTGTTCTTGGTTGTGTGATGTGTCATCTTTTAATTCTGTTTCTTCTCTCTTTTTCCCAGAGACCACTCATCCTCCTGATTGAGCTGATTGCACCTGCTTGATTACACCTGTGGGCAGTAGTTGGATGAGTGGATATAAACTGGAAGATGACACACACACGGGGCCCTCATTTATGGAAGTCACTGCCACGTTTCAGAGTGGAGTGAGGAGGCTGCCGTCTCGCCTATCTGTTGCCTGAAGCAACACTGTGTGGCTGGGTGCCATTTATCACATTGAGTGTAGATTAAACCCCATAGCTGTGGTGTCCTATGAGGGGCACGTGGTTGTATTGGCTATTAAGTGTTTGTTTGTTTACATGTATGTATTGTTTGTCCTCCCCTACCTTTTCCCCTTTTTGCATTATGGTGGAGGTTTAAATCCCTATCACCATAAATATATAATTTACTATTTGGAAAACGTCTTGTGTTGTGTCTTCTTTTACCTATACCTGGGACCTTGATTTGAACGTATTTACTGAGAGAGGCTGCTTTTGCTCATGTGCCGCCCTCCAGTTGTTATTCTTAGACCTTCGTACATGACATGGGGAGAGAGTGCTCCAGGGGAAGAAAGAGGAGAAGGAGAGAGTGCTCCAGGGGGAGAAAGAGGAGAAGGATAGAGAGCTCCAGATTACAATAAGGAGGATGGAATTGGAGAGTGGTGGCTCTTCTTCTCCCTCATCTGAAGGTTACCAGGGCATTTTTAATATTGGGCATCATATTTCTATGGTTCCCCTTTTTCGGGAGTCTGAGGTGGAAACATATTTTTCTAATTTTGAGCGGGTAGCGTGGGCTTTGCAGTGGCCGAAGGACCAGTGGGCACTATTATTGCAATATAGGCTCACGGGTAGGGCTCAGGACGCATGCCAGTTATTATCGAAGGAGGACAGCATGGTATATGAGAAAGTGAAGGGTGCTGTCTTGCGCGTATATGAACTGGTGCCGGAAGCGTATAGGCAACGGTTTAGGGCACTAAGTAAAGCTCCCTCGCAAACACATGTGGCATTTTCCCATGATCAACGGACGATGTTCACTCGTTGGTGTGAAGCATGTAAGGTGGATGGGGTCGAGGCTTTGAGCGAGTTAATCCTCATTGAACAATTTAAAAAATGTGTGCCCGAACGCATGATAGTGCATTTAGAGGAGCGAAAGGTTTCTACCCTCCAGGAAGCTGCAGTTTTGTGTGACGAGTTAGCAATGATCCACAAAAATGTTTCTGTACGAAATGGTGTGTATGTAGGAGGGGGCGCGTTTTCTCCGTCGGGGTCGCCGTTTCGGGGAGGTGACGAGCGACCATTCCGACCTCGCTCACCGCCGTCTGAAAAGGTGTGTCATTATTGTAAAAAAGAAGGGCATTTTGTGAAGGACTGTCATGCGCTAAGGGATCGACAGGAGACCAGGGAGTCAGCCCAGGACCTGAAAGGGGTGGGGTTGATTGGTACAGTGTCATGTCCTGACCAGCATAGCTCTTTTGAACCCTTTTTGTTTGATGGTTATGTGTCCCTGTCGGGTAAAGTTGGGGACTACCAACAGGTGAGAATACTCGTGATACAGGAGCCGCTCAATCGTTCATCCTGGCTGATGTATTACCATTGGATGTGGACTCCTGTCAGTCGAGTGAATTGGTGAGAGGTATTGACATGGGGTGTGTGCGCGTGCCGTTGCATAAGGTGCATGTACAGTCTGTACTGATCACAGGTTGCTTTCCGGTCGCGGTTCGCCCATGTTTTCCCGTAAAGGCCGTGGATTTCGTCATGGGGAATGATATCGCTGGGGGTAAGGTCGTCCCTGTGTTGGAGGTTGGAGACGCTCCATTTACTAACTCATTGATTGATAATCACCCCAATGTTCCTTCTATTTGTGCTGTCCCTAGGGTACAGGAGCGGAAGCGAGACCAAGGTCTAGCGTTGGGTGACTCTGTCTGTGGTGAGTTTTGCAAATTGGCGGTGGCGCAGCATTTTGAGGCGGGGGATGAGGTGTTTATTGTGCTGCCCACGCCTAGTACTGTGCTCGCTGCCCGGTTCTCAGGACCTTATGTGGTAAAAGGAAGGGTGTCTTCCACTAAGTATATGTTGCATACGCCCGGGCGGCGGAGGAGGACACGCTGGTGTCATGTGAATAGGCTAATGAAAGGTTCTGCCCGCGTCTCGTCGGAGTTGGGATGTGACAGGGTGGTTGGTTCACATGCTGGGTTGTGTTCTATTGTTCCTTGCAGGACGCATAGTGCTGATGTTGGGAGTGTGAACCCCAGTAAGCGGTTCGCGTGTCGGTGTCCGGTGGCGATGAGGGAGGTTGTGGGGAGAGTGGCTATGTACCCTGACAAAAGAAAGAGGGGGCTGGCTTCACCTGGCCATGGTCCCTGAGACTCTCCTTGCCTTCTAACTCCCATGGCTAATGTGTCTCTCCGGTCTTTTTGTACTACAGGAGGGTGAACGTAATGACGGTGCCTGTCTTGTTCCCGTTATGGCATGTGGTATTGGGAAGGGTGTTGTTTATTTATTTCTGTTCTGTTGGTGCTAATCGGATGTTGGTTAATAATAAGTGATAATGTTTTGCTAACCCTGCGGGTTCGCTGTTATGGGGGAGGTGTGACGTACGTGGGTTGGTCATTATCATTATTACTGTATTTTGGAAGACCATGTGAACATCAGATTAGTATCATGAGTATGGGTTATGTTGTTCTTAGTTGTGTGATGTGTCATCTTTTAATTCTGTTTCTTCTCTCTTTTTCCCAGAGACAACTCATCCTCCTGATTGAGCTGATTGCACCTGCTTGATTACACCTGTGGGCAGTTAGTTGGATGAGTGGATATAAACTGGAAGATGACACACACACGGGGCCCTGATTTATGGAAGTCACTGCCAACGTTTCAGAGTGGAGTGAGGAGGCTGCCGTCTCGCCTATCTGTTGCCTGAAGCAACACTGTGTGGCTGGGTGCCATTTATCACATTGAGTGTGGATTAAACCCCATAGCTGTGGTGTCCTATGAGGGGCACGTGGTTGTATTGGCTATTAAGTGTTTGTTTGTTTACATGTATGTATTGTTTGTCCTCCCCTACCTTTTCCCCTTTTTGCATTATGGTGGAGGTTTAAATCCCTATCACCATAAATATATAATTTACTATTTGGAAAACGTCTTGTGTTGTGTCTTCTTTTACCTATACCTGGGACCTTGATTTGAACGTATTTACTGAGAGAGGCTGCTTTTGCTCATGTGCCGCCCTCCAGTTGTTATTCTTAGACCTTCGTACATGACACCCAACATGAGATTAGTACCACATACCAGGGAGAACAGAAATAAATAAACATCACCCTCCCAATACCACATGCATCAGCTGTCAGAACGTGGCCGGTGCATTCCTCCTACCGAGGCCATAACGGGAACAAGACAGGCACCGTCATTACGTTCACCCTCCTGTAGTACAAAAAGAATGGAGAGACACATTAGCCATGGGAGCTAGAAGGCAAGGAGAGTTCCAGGGACCATGGCCAGGTGAAGCTAGCCCCCTTTTTCTTTTGTCAGGGGCACAGAGCCACTCCCCCCATGACCTCCCTCATCGCCACCGGACACCGATACGCAAACTGCTTAACGGGGTTCGCACTCCCAACATCAGCACTATGCGTCCTGCAAGGCACAATAGAACACAACCCAGCACGTGAACCACCAACCCTGTCACATCCCAACTCCGACGAGACGCGGGCAGAACCTTTCATTAGCCTATTCACATGACACCAGCGTGTCCTCCTCCGCCGCTCGGGCGTATACAACAGATACTTAGTGGCAGACACCTTTCTTTTTACCACATAAGGTCCTGAGAACCGGGCAGTGAGCACAGTACCAGGCGTGGGCAGCACAATAAACACCTCATCCCCCGCCTCAAAATGCTGCGCCACCGCCAATTTGCAAAACTCACCACAGACAGAGTCACCCAATGCTAGACCTTGGTCTCGCTTCTGCTCCTGTGCCCTAGTGACAGCACAAATAGAAGGGACATTGGGGTGATTATCAATCAATGCATCACACAATGAGTTAGTAAATGGAGTGTCTTCAACCTCCAACACAGGGACGACCTTACCCCCAGCGATATCATTCCCCATGACGAAATCCACGCCCTTTACGGGAAAACATGGGCGAACCGCGACCGGAAAGCAACCTGTGATCAGTGCAGACTGTACATGCACCTTATGCAACGGCACGCGCACACACCCCTTGTCAATACCTCTCACCAATTCACTCGACTGACAGGAGTCCACATCCAATGGTAATACATCAGCCAGGATGAACGATTGAGAGGCTCCTGTATCACGGAGTATTCTCACCCGTTGGTAGTCCCCAACTTTACCCGACAGGGACACATAACCATCAAACAAAAAGGGTTCAAAAGAGCTATTCTGGTCAGGACATGACACTGTACCAATCAACCCCACCCCTTTCGGTTCCTGGGCTGACTCCCTGGTCTCCTGTCGATCCCTTAGCGCATGACAGTCCCTCATAAAATGCCCTTCTTTCTTACAATAATGACACACAAAGGTGGCCTTTTCAGACGGCGGTGAGCATGGTCGGAATGCTCGCTCGTCACCCAAGGCATTCCTGGAGGGTAGAAACTTTGCGTTCCTCTAAGTACACTACAATGCGTTCGGGCATGCAGTCCTTAAATTGCTCAATGAGGACTAACTCGCTCAAAGCTTCGACGCCATCCACTTTACATGCTGCACACCAACGATCAAACATAGTCCGTTGTTCACGGGAAAAATCAACATGTGTTTGAGAGGGAGCTTTACTTAGTGCCCTAAATCATATACGCGCAAGACAGCACTTTTCACTTTCTCATATACACGCTGTCTTCATTCGATAATGACCGGCACGCCTCCTGAGCCCTACCAGTGAGTTTGCATTGCAATAAAATCGCCCACTGGTCCTTTGGCCAATGCAAAGCCCACGCTATATGCTCAAAAGCAGAGAAATATGATTCCACCTCAGACTCCCGAAAAATGGGAACTAAAGAAATATGCTGCCCAACACTAAAAGGGGTCTGGGAGACTTCAGTTGAGGAGGAGGAAGAGCCACCACTCTCCAACTCCATCCGTCTTATAGTCACATGGAGCGCCCTGTCCTTCTCCTCCTTTTCCCTCAGCAGCGCCCTGTCCTTCTCTTCCTTTTCCCTCAGCAGCGCCCTGTCCTTCTCCTCCGTTTTCCTCAGCAGCGCCCTGTCCTTCTCCTCCTTTTCCCTCAGCAGCGCCCTGTCCTTCTCCTCCTTTTCCCTCAGCATCTCTCTTTCCTCCCTTCTCTCTTCCCTGTCTCTCTCTTCCTTCCTCTCCTCCCTGTCTCGCATAGCCGCTCTTTCCTCCATCTGGAGACGGGCCAAACGTCTACTCGATTTAAGAGTGGGAGAAGAAACAGAGGCACGTCCTGAGTGTACAGAGTTATCACTGTCATTCTCCTCCCCCTTGGTAATGCCTCCTCTCCATTTTTGTACCGCGCCAGCGTTTCGATCTAAACCACCAGTGTCCTCACTAGACTTGCCAGCCGCCTCGCCGTGCGCGACGTTCTCAGAGACATTTCCCTGGGCTATGGGCAAACTAAATATATTTGTATCCAACAACCCAGCCAGCACGATTGCTTTCAACTCCTCCTTACTTTTCGAACTTTGGACAGTAATGCCATAATGTTTGGCGACACTACACAAGTCTATTTTTGTGCAGATATCAATTTGATCCCTCGTAGGGTCCGCCACAAAAACGTCCAAAGTAAAAGCTGCCCCAGCCATACCTCTTGCAGAATATGACTATGCCACAAATAACATGTATAAATACCCTGTGCTCACGTAGCAACCCGCGTTACCATCAAACAAATAACAGACACCAGGAAACACCCACTCACCTACTCCACAATATCCGTGCGTAACACATTTAATCGCCACATTCCGCAGTATACATTTTAACCAATCTGATTTAATGCCCACATCTACCATTCATGAAAACAATAAACGTTGATCCTAACCACCTAACTAGGATCACCTGTGTCACTCTAGCATATCCCCAGCTAAACTACTCCTCTAGCGGGACGAGGCTACACATATCTTCAGTCGCTTACCGATTTCATTGCGCGCTCCACCGGAATTACGACGCGTGCCCCCCTCCCACTAACCAGGCAGGTGATCGCCCTGTTACCTATGTGGCAGAAAAAAGATTAGTCAAGAGTATTACACACAAGAACAGTTTACATCAATCAAACTGTGTAGCACGGACAATGGAAACACAACAATATAACTTACCAATGAAAAAAAAAATGCTATCTTACCTGACATGCTCCAATCGACAAGTTACAATGTTACATAACAAACAAGGAACTATACAATTGTGCAAACTAACGAGCCCCCATGTCATGTACAAAGGTCTAAGGACCACACATAATAATAACTGGAGCCGGCTGCACATGAACAAAAAACAGCCTCTCTCAGTAAATGCGTTTAAAGCAATGTCCCAGGTAGGTAAGAAAGCCACAACACAAGATGTTTTCCAAATAGTAAATTATATATTTATGGTGATAGGGATTGAAACCTCCACCATAATGCACAGGGGAAAAAGGTAGGGGAGAACAAACAAGACATACATATATATAAACAAACACTTAGTAAATAATATAAATGTAACTGTGCCAGTCATGGGACACAAAGACAAAACCACACGATATCATTCCCAAAGCTACAGCTAGGCGAGAAGGCAACCTCCTCACTCCACTCTGGAACGTGGCAGTGATTCAAATGAGGCGCCCGGACGTGTGTGTGCTGTCAGGCATTTGTCCACCCGTCCCTCTTGAGGTGATTGCCATCAGCTGTCATTCATTAGGCAATCAGCACTCTTCAGTGTAGGGACGGGCGGCACCTGACAGAGAAAGAAAAAGGGACAGCATTAGCCATCATGGCACACACACACACATCACATAGAAAACATAACATATTTACATATACTAACCTGATGTTCAAATGGTGTCATAAATACAGTAATAATGGTAATGACCAACCCACGTACCCATGTACGTCACACATGGATATTACTGATAGAGACATGGATATTACTGAGAGAGACATGGATATTACTGATAGAGACATGGATATTGATTACTGATAGAGACATGGATATTACTGATATAGACATGGATATTACTGAGAGAGACATGGATATTACTGATAGAGACATGGATATTACTGAGAGAGACATGGATATTACTGATAGAGACATGGATATTACGGAGAGAGACATGGATATTACTGAGAGAGACATGGATATTACTGATAGAGACATGGATATTGATTACTGATAGAGACATGGATATTACTGATAGAGACATGGATATTACTGATAGAGACATGGATATTACTGAGAGAGACATGGATATTGATTACTGATAGAGACATGGATATTACTGAGAGAGACATGGATATTGATTACTGATAGAGACATGGATATTTATTACTGATAGAGACATGGATATTGATTAGTGATAGAGACATGGATATTACTGATAGAGACATGGATATTACTGATATAGACATGGATATTGATTACTGAGAGATACATGGATATTACTGATATAGACATGGATATTACTGATAGAGACATGGATATTACTGATAGATACATGGATATTGATTACTGATAGAGACATGGGTATTGATTACTGAGAGAGACATGGATAATGATTACTGATAGAGACATGGATATTACTGAGAGAGACATGGATATTACTGATAGAGACATGGATATTCAGAGGGGCACAGAACCTGGTTCAGAGGGGGCACAGGGCCTGGTTCAGAGGGGGCACAGGGCCTGGTTCAGAGGGACACAGAGCCTGGTTCAGAGGGGCACAGAGCCTGGTTCAGAGGTGGCACAGGGCCTGGTTCAGAGGGGCACAGAGCCTGGTTCAGAGGGGGCACAGGGCCTGGTTCAGAGGGGCACAGAGCCTGGTTCAGAGGGGGGGCACAGAGCCTGGTTCAGAGGGGGGGCACAGAGCCTGGTTCAGAGGGGCACAGGGCCTGGTATCAACAGTTCTTAGAAAGTGTTCTACTTTCGTTCGTAAGCACAGAATTTAGAATGTGTGTACGCACAAACAAATCTGGATTTATCACACATGCACACGCAGGTCGTACGCACACCTGTAAGTACTCTGTCTTGATAAATATCACTTGATCTACGCCAGAACGCGATAAGGGGGGGTGCGGCAGGGGCTGCAGCACCCCCTGCTGGATGGGAGTGTAACTGCAACTGCAATGTTGTTTTGGATTTTATTCCAAATTTGTAACCGAGGCTACTCATGTCACAGAGCGGAACGGCACTGCAGATTTACCCTACTCTTGGAATTCATTCAGATCGTCATAGGGGCGCTGTCTCGATAATGCAGTTTTATTATTAACAGCGTGTAGCCGACGCATTAACCGGTTGGGATTCGAATAGACGCGGCCTGGAAGCGTCAACGCGGAACTGGAAATCCGTTGGTAAAAAAAATAGACACAGCGGCTGGGATAGTTTTGGACTTTTGGGACGCTGCATTCACAGTAAAGGAATATATGAACAAGCCAGCAGAACTATCCGAGCCCCCGGGAGGGTGATCGAAGACCTTTTGCATCATGTCGGCGATCATGTATGCGGGGAACGAATTGCAGAGGGAGTGCGCACAGCCAGGTGGGGTAAGCTGGGCTGTGATGTGTGCATCAGAACGGTTGGGCAGCGGTTTTGATTGAAAAATTTGATTGAAAAGTTTATTAACAGATTGCAGAATGGGTACAGTACAGTAGGCTACAGCTCAATACATACAATTTTTAAGGGGATGCAGACCAGAGAAAGACTTTCGTCTTGTTTACATCAGGGTCCTCCATTTTCAATTCATCATAGTATCCTCTAGTCAAGTGAACGAGAGTGTTGGTTATGACATGACAGACAGTGGAGCTGTTTGCAGATAGCGAGCATTTTGACGTGTTGCGTGGTGGCGATGTCTCGCAGACAATACAACTACAAGTATAATTATATAATATATATATTTTATATAAAAAAAAATTATATAAAAAAAAAAAAAAATTAATAAAAAACTATCGATATCTCAGCACCCCCACTCCCCACGGACTTCTCGCGTGCCTGCACGCTCGTGCACGATTTTAAGTATTTGCATATAGAACCGCCCGTAATTAACCATATATGGTAATGAACACCCCCATGAAATATGGAAACATTTACTAAACCGAGCGAAAGCGTGTTATGGGAGAAATACGTGACAGGCTGACAGACATGTACACGGTGATGTCGGATATTATATGCATTAACTTCCTAAAAGACCATTGCTGCCTGGACACCGCAAAACACTAATAAATACCGTTAACCACTGTTTGCCGTTGCCCGTTGGTGTCATTAATGCATGCTGGAATATAATGCCTTTCTTCGTTTAGTTCTTTTAACATTCGATTAATACCCAGGGATTAAAGTTATCCGTAAATTTTCTACCTGCATGGTTTAATATCATTCGTAGTGGCATACAATCTATTTTGATGTCGGTATTAGGTAGCCTATAAATTATTATTATAATTTTTAATATTAATAATTATTATATTACAATAAAAGACAGCTCCGTCTTTTAATACAGACATATATTGTACAGTAACGTCAAATAAACACGTACAGTCCCCGCTGAAATAAAGGTCCTGCATGCACATACCAGCAGTGATCTACAGCATAAAAGATAGCCACTTATACTATTCTGAGTAGATAATTCATCTGTATCGCAACAGAGTCACGGATCTGGTCGGGGCAGGTAGCATTATGTCGGGAAAATCTTTATGAAATAAACAAATGTGAATTAAAGAATTTAAAACAAAGTTTAGCATATTAAATCGTTTTATAAGCTTATAGCTTTTTTGTGCTGATTTGAGAAGGGTCCAGCTGCATAACCGGAGAGCAACGCTCTCAGGGCCAAGATAGCACTTATACTATTTTGAGAGAGACAGCAGAGAGACAGACAGCAGAGAGACAGACAGACAGACAGATAGACACTGTTCCACTCTTCTCTAGGAAGAAGACGAAGATGAGGATTAATGACTTGACTTTTCTGGTTACAGCCGTGTACTGCAGTGAAAGGGTTAAGTTTTGCTTGCGGTGGTTGCAATTCCCCCTCCTCCTCGCAGCCGGTCGTACAGTCTCTACTAGGAGGTGGTCCAGAGGGGGGGGTCTCTACTAGGAGGTGGTCCAGAGGGGGGGGGGGGGGAGTCTCTACTAGGAGGTGGTCCAGAGGGGGGGGGGGGGGTCTCTACTAGGAGGTGGTCCAGAGGGGGGGTCTCTACTAGGAGGTGGTCCAGAGGGGGGGGGGGGGGGTCTCTACTAGGAGGTGATCCAGAGGGGGGGGGGGGGGGGAGTCTCTACTAGGAGGTGGTCCAGAGGGGGGGGGAGTCTCTACTAGGAGGTGGTCCAGAGGGGGGGGGGGGAGTCTCTACTAGGAGGTGGTCCAGAGAGGGGGGGGGGGGGTGAGTCTCTACTAGGAGGTGGTCCAGAGGGGGGGGGGGTCTCTACTAGGAGGTGGTCCAGAGGGGGGGGTCTCTACTAGGAGGTGGTCCAGAGGGGGGGGGGGGGGGGAGTCTCTACTAGGAGGTGGTCCAGAGGGGGGGGGGAGTCTCTACTAGGAGGTGGTCCAGAGGGGGGGGGGGGGAGTCTCTACTAGGAGGTGGTCCAGAGAGGGGGGGGGGGGTGAGTCTCTACTAGGAGGTGGTCCAGAGGGGGGGGGGGGTCTCTACTAGGAGGTGGTCCAGAGAGGGGGGGGGGGGGTGAGTCTCTACTAGGAGGTGGTCCAGAGGGGGGGGGGGGCTCTCTACTAGGAGGTGGTCCAGAGGGGGGGGGGGGCTGTGTCTCTACTAGGAGGTGGTCCAGGGGGGGGGGGGGGGGGCTGAGTCTCTACTAGGAGGTGGTCCAGAGGGGGGGGGGTCTCTACTAGGAGGTGGTCCAGAGGGGGGGGGGGCTGAGTCTCTACTAGGAGGTGGTCCGGGGGGGGGGGGGGGGGGGGGGGCTGAGTCTCTACTAAGAGGTGGTCCAGAGGGGGGGGGGGGGGGGGGGGGGGGTGAGTCTCTACTAGTAGTCACACACACACACACACACGCACACACACACACACACACACTGTGGAACAGTGTCTATCTGTCTGTCTGTCTGTCTGTCTGTCTGTCTCTCTGCTGTCTGTCTCTCTGCTGTCTCTCTCAAAATAGTATAAGTGCTATCTTGGCC
>NC_140168.1:128979856-129204856 GCF_963971535.1 Notolepis coatsorum
GACAACAACAAAAAAAGAAAAGAAAAAAAGAGCTGGTGAATGAATGGGTGTCCCACAGAATGTTTGTTCTGAGTTTTTATACCAAACATGTGGTTTATTCTTTCTCTTCCTGTCTCTCTCTCTCTCTGGCACCAGAGGCCCAGTCCAGCGCCATGATGTTCGACTGCCTCTACCTGGAGCTGTCCGCCTCTCTGGACCACGGCACCGCGGAGCTGCTGGAGGGCGCAGTGGCGCGTGGCCCGGGGGGACTGTGTGGGGCCCGGCGGCTGGACGGAGGGCGAGGGGGGGCGGGGGGCCGGCGGGAGAGCCTGACCAGCCGCGCCAAGCGCTTCTGAGCGGCCTGGTGCCGCGCTCGCACGGCCGGGACCGGGACCGGGGCCACTACCGGAGATGAGTCGTCAGCGCGGTGGCAAGTTCCACCGGCAGAAATCACGGTCATGCCACGATCTGAGCACAATGTGACACACGCGTGTGAGGGGAGAGGGGGAGGGGTGCACAGCAGGGAGGAGGAGGAGGGGGAGGAGGAGGGAGGGAGGGGACATGGGGGAGGAGGAGGAGGGGAAGGAGGAGGAGGAGGAGGAGGAGGAGGAGGAGGAGGAGGAGGAGGAGGAGGAGGAGGAGGAGGAGGAGGAGAGCAACATAGAAACGAGCGGAAGAGGAGAGGAGAAAGAAGGAGAAAGAGATGGATAGAGCAAGCAGAAGAGGAGAGGAGAACGAGATGGATAGAGTGAGCAGGAGAGTCCAGTTGTGTGGCTTAGCATTTATCCCCTCAAAAGAGAGAGCAATACAGAGAGAGAGAGAGAGAGAGAGAGAGAGAGAGAGAGAGAGAGAGAGAGAGAGAGAGAGAGAGAGAGAGAGAGAGATAGAGAGAGAGAGGAGAGAGAGATGAGAGAGAGAGAGAGAGAGAGAGAGAGAGAGAGAGAGAGAGAGAGAGAGAGAGAGAGAGCGAGAGAGAGAGAGAGAGAGAGAGAGAGAGAGAGAGGAGAGAGAGAGAGAGAGAGAGAGAGAGAGAGAGAGAGAGAGCAATACAGAGAGAGACATGGAAACAGAGAGAGATCTAGGGAGCCATATAAATATAAAGAGGGGGAAACCAATAGAGATGGAGTAGAGAAACAGAGGTGGAAGACAGGTAAAAGAGAGACAGGAGGTGGAAGAGAGATGCGAGAGAGTGACAGGTAGGTGGAAGAGAGATGAGAGATACAGGGAGGTGGAAGAGAGATGAGAGAGAGACAGGGAGGTGAAGAGAGATGATAGAGAAGAGAGAGAGAAGAGAGAGAGAGAGAGAGAGAGAGAGAGAGAGGAGAGAGAGAGAGAGAGAGAGAGAGAGAGAGATGAGAGAGGGTGACAGGTGCTAGCTTGGCTGAATAAGAGCTCATTACCTGATGAGAGAGGAGGGGAGACAAGATGAGAGAGGCGCACAGAGACACTGATTGGACGGAATTGTTGGAAGAAGCAACTCACCCAAGAGGCACTGATTATGTAGAGACTGATAGATCTAATGTTATAGACCTCAAGCATGCTGTTCCACGGGGAGTAGACTGATGTCATGTAAACTTATCTCAGACCTGTTATAGACCCTGCCCTCAAGCTGTTCCTCGGGGAGTAGACTGATCTCAGACCTGTTATCGACCCTGCCCTCAAGCTGTTCCTCAGGGAGTAGACTGATCTCAGACCTGTTATCGACCCTGCCCTCAAGCTGTTCCTCAGGGAGTAGACTGATCTCAGACCTGTTATAGACCCTGCCCTCAAGCTGTTCCTCGGGGAGTAGACTGATCTCAGATCAGGACTAGATTATCTTACCTCAGCGGCCCCACGGTGTCCCTATCCTTGCTATCTCAACCACAATTTCCCTTTAACAAAAATAAAACATGCACTTTTTATACACAGCCGGTTCAAGACCAGGTTTCCTTTGTATTGGGTATTGATTTCCTTTGTATTGGGATATTGATTTCCTTTGTATTGGGTATTGATTTCCTTTGTATTGGGTATTGATTTCTTGGCAAAGCGAGAGACTTTGATGATACCGCTGCCATGGCCCCTAACCTCTAACCTCTAACCCTAACCCTCTAACCTAACCCTATAACCCTAACCTCTAACCTCTAACCCTAACCCTCTAACCCTAACCCTCTAACCATAACCCTCTAACCCTAACCCTCTAACCCTAACCCTCTAACCATAACCCTAACCTCTAACCCTAACCCTCTAACCCTAACCTCTAACCCTCTAACCCTAACCCTCTAACCCTAACCTCGCCTTCCTTCACGTCAGGCAGGGGTCTCAAACTCAATTTACCTGGGGGCCGCTGGAGGCAGAGTCTGGGTGAGGCTGGGCTGCATCAAATATTGCACACAAAAGGGTTTCATGTATTTTTTAAATTTTTATGGAAATGTATGGTTGAAACATGCAAACGTTCAACGCACACACTAATAAGCATTGGAGGCTTTTAACCAGGGCCAGAGTGGGGAAATCATTCAGGCCAGGAAATATAGTGCGAAATATAGCCCCAGTCAGGCCACTTTTTTAAGCGGGGGGTCCCCCACCAGGAGATTTCGTGTTACAAAGACTTAATTTCCTGCATTCCGGTGCAGGAATTGTTTTATTTTTTTGGAAATCATCTGGGGGGCCGCAAAATATCATCCAGCGGGCCGCAATTGGCCCGCGGGCCGCGAGTTTGAGACCCTGCTTTATAGAGACCTTTACAGATACCTTTATACCCAGCTTGTGGAAGGAGAAGGAGAGAGAGGAAAGGTCAAAGTGATCGAAGAGACGAGACATTAAGCAATACTGACAGGTTGCTCTCACCTTCGATGGGGGCTGAGACAGCGCCGACAGAGAGGACTTTGTGAGATGAAGAAAATAACAAGAGGAGCTCGACTACTATTTCCCCAAGGGGATCAATAAAGGAATATCTTATCTTACCTGCAGCGTTTCATGTTTTCATGTTGCTGTTGTTTTTCTTTTGTTGTTGTTTTTATCCACTGGACCTTATCATGTGTTGATACAGTAGCCTAGAACAGGGGTTCCCAAAGTTTCCAGGCCCCGACCCCCGAAATAACGTTGTCAGAGAGCCGCGACCCCCACTATTATAGGAGGTGGTTGAAACATGCAAACGTTCACACACATTAATAAGCATTGGAGGCTTTTAACACGCACAATACAACACAATATTCAAACAACTATAAAATGAATACATATAGCGTGTTTAATTTAGAAGGCTAATGTTCAACTCACGTAATGAGATGGATGGGTACTAGGCTTGTCTGGGTTTAATTTAGGAGACAGCGACTCAGAGATCATCCTCCACATTCAGACGTGATCTGTACTTACTTTTTATATAACTCAGTGCAGATAATGTTTTTTCACATGGGCAGTGATGTACCTGAACGCGTTCAATGAACGATCGTTCATGAACGTGTTCGTATTTTGGGCGAACGTGAACTGAACGTACTGATTATCCGCTAAATGAATGTAATTGAGAACGCGTTCATTCTCAGCGCTGTGTAACGGAGTTCAAAGTGCATTCATTCTCAGCACTCTGTTATAACGGCGTTCAAAGATGTGCCAGATTTCATATGTATTTCAGCCGAAAACCCAGTTAAACACACCGTAAACAGGCTTTAAAATTATGTGGAAAACCAACCGATCTGGCAACGCGCCTGTACACCCTGGCTACGTCATCTGACTCATCACAACAACAGCTGAATCTGCGAGCAGCAGGTCGAGAGCAGCACTCGCTCAGAGAACTCTACCTCAGTCTAGATGTCGGTGCTTGGGGATTTAAAATAGTTTAACGTTAAAGTCAGTACTGACTAGACGGAAACAATCTAACGTTTGTCTGTAAACTTTGTCCACCCGGTTTGAAGAAGCAAGTCCCCACATCGACGCGACGACGTCGACAGCAACATTGAGAATATGCAAACGTCCTGTTTTAGTTTTCATAATAAAGACAATTCAAGCAAAGTTGTTCCTCATGTTTTTGAAAATATACTGTAGAGATGAAAGCTGCAGTGTGGACTGAATGCGTGGTGGCAAAGCGTTATGGAAATGCCAGTATTCTGATTGCTGTCTGTGTGGTTCAATATTTTTTACAAATAATAGTTTGCAGCAACGTATTGAAAAAAGAACTAACAAAATGGGCCGTTCAATATCTCCTTTATGTTCGAAATGTCAAACAGACCTGGGTACCTACAGGCTACAGTCTATCACTACTTTTGGGAATCTAAGTGTTTATCCAGGTTCTATTGATTGATTGATTGAACACTTTATTAACATATTGCAGAATGGGTACAGTATAGTACAGCTCAGTCATGAATTGAAAATGGGGGACCCTGATGTAATGTGGTCTGCATCCCCTTAACAATTGTATTGAGCTGTACCTTATCAGGGTCCCCCATTTTCAATTAATCAGGACATACATGACATACAGATAGACAGTACTGCTACATCTATACATTTATGACATACCAGATTTGCAAATACAGTACTGTTTGTGATACAAAAAGAGTCCAGAAAAGAGAGTAGGCCTATATACATTTGACATAGAAACTGTACATTGGAGGAGGTTGGGTAGGTGGGGGGGGGGGGGGGGGGGGGGGGGGTTTGTGTAGGAGGGGTGACACCCTTTACAATTCAAACTATTTGATAAACTTCTACTTTCAGCCCGGAAATGCATTCTGATAAACTGGATTAAGGATAAGCCTCCATTTTTACAAATGTGGTATAGAGAGATCTTCGGTGTGCTACCCCATGAAAGACACTGTGCAATGCATAGAGGCAACAACGCTTCCTTTCAGGAGGTTTGGGCCCCACTATTAGACTATTTTCCTGCTGAAATTTCTCGGATCCTTCTAAAGGCCCAGTGCCCCATTGTATGGACATACCTAGGATAGGAAAAAATAAATATATGTCTACATGTGAATGGGCTCGAGGCAAGTGCAATACTGTACAGTGCCTGTCTTGGTTTGCTTTTCCTTTTTGCTTGTTTTTCTTTTTGTTTTGTTTTTGCTTGCTTATGGTGTGGATCAGTGGTTCCCAACCTTTTTCCCCCCAGGGACCCCCAAACATCTCTGATGAAATTCGCAGACCCCCTCCTAATAAGATACCATAAAATACTTTTTTTTTTTTCATTTTAATAACAAACTGCTTATACACAGGCATATGCATCACAATTAGACCCACTATGCTTCTTTGACTTGTGCCTTCAATCAACAAATCTCATCTTGCACCATATGCATTTCAAAATGTTTGGCCAATATTCAAATGCTGTATTCATCCTCTCAAATCAGGCCCTAATGGTGAACGGTTTGTGTAACTGAGGGGTACAATTCCCTGACTGTATTGATAAGTATGGTATCATTAAACCACTACCGCTTGATGTACTTTAACTTCTGGCCATCCAGTACACGATATCTAAGTATGATGAACACTTTCCCACATATGAAACCAGGTCCACACAAATATAACAGTCGAAGGTTTAATATAGCAAAAGGTATATACAACATTCACTTAATTACATTTATGATTTGAATGCACTTGTAAGGCAAATGAGTATTCGTAGGCAAATCAACACTGAATGTCCAATCTCTGGTTACGCAGGAAGCAAGTATACAACCTGGTTCTTTAGGGAAACTATAGCGATGGTACTTAAGGATTATAGCGGGATACTAAAGGGGTCCTGCTGGTTGTAAGTCAGTAAGGGGGGGGGGGTTTGGAGAGCCGTCAGCTGCATCCCATCTGGCCAACGATTCCTGGGGAGAATTCAGGTACAGAAAACAGTGCCCGCAGGATCTTGATCCACAGATGAATACACTTGGGCCCTCTTGTAGACGGTAGCTGTAGGTCCACAACGAAGGAGAAGCGAGGCGGCCTCGGTCTGGGTTGAGCGCCGTCTCACCTGGGCTCCTCTCGGGGGTAATTCCAACACTCACTGGCGTTGGCTGTTATCCGCTCCACAAATCAAAGCACCCAAAGCAAATAGATATTCCATGCCGTATAGGCTCAGCAGTCGTCCGGGTAGGTAATCCAATGTGCAGGTCCACTCGTCCTCGCCCAGAACTCCTCGGATGAAAGCACCACGCGTGGTCTGCCCAGCCTGGTTAAGACTCTAGATAACGCGAGGAAACGATGGGGGTGCTGCTCACTTTAGAACTTTAACCGAACGATGCACCATACATAATAGACTATTATTAACTTAATAGAAATACGTCCCACTCGACGGTACAGTGCCAAACTATGACAATTCAGCTATGAATTTACACGAGGTCTCAATGCCTATTCTGGGGCCAAAATAGGCCATACTGCACCACACGTGGGTCGTGGGTGAGGCTTCACGTCTGTTACTAGGTTGGAGGGTAAAGGACTAATGGACTAAAAAAAAAAATCTACTTTACTTGCGCCCTATTTATATGCACGGTGAACAAATAGTACCATTCGTATTTCGGTAGCCGTATTCCTACGCGGAACCGGGGCTAGTTGGGACATGTTCGTCGGCACTATTGAACTTGACTCAAGGGGCCTGTCTGCTGGCGCCAGGTTCTTGTCCAATGAGAGAATGAACTATTATGGGCTGTAGTAGACTAAAGGGATATTCAGTGTATATGTACAAAGAATATACAAGGGATATCAAACGATATACAAATACTATTAAATATATATCCATAAATAAATATATATATTCGGTTTAATCTGATCCTTCACAACAGTTTGCATTTATGGAACAAATCAATGCAACAAATTAAACTAAATATGAGACAGGAAATTCCAATCAGTAGCAGAGAGAATCTGTCCTAGCTGGGTTTAATACTTTTTTTTGTCATTTTAATAACAAACTGCTTATACACAGGCATATGCATCACAATTAGACCCACTATGCTTCTTTAACTTGTGCCTTCAATCAACAAATCTCATCTTGCACCATATGCATTTCAAAATGTTTGGCCAATATTCAAATCCTGTATTCATCCTCTCAAATCAGTCCCTAATGGTGAACGGTTTGCATTTATGGAACAAATCAATGCAACAAATTAAACTAAATATGAGACAGGAAATTCCAATCAGTAGCAGAGAGAATCTGTCCTAGCTGGGTTTAATACCTTTTTTTTGTCATTTTAATAACAAACTGCTTATACACAGGCATATGCATCATAATTAGACCCACTATGCTTCTTTGACTTGTGCCTTCAATCAACAAATCTAATCTTGCACCATATGTATTTCAAAATGTTGGCCAATATTCAAATCCTGTATTCATCCTCTCAAATCAGGCCCTAATGGTGAACGGTTTGCATTTATGTTGAATGAAGTAAGAATCCACTGCAGTAAAAATATCCTCACCTCGAGTGGTGGTAGTAAGGTTGACTGACATGAGAATGTCCTGCTTCAGATCCTCATTTTCGATATATTGCACATAAACGAGCACAGCCTCGTCTGCGACAGTTGTAGTTTCATCAAGTTGTATGGCAAATGGACCCTTTCTAAGCTTTTCTGACAGCTGCTGCTCGCAATCACTTGACATCTTATCAATTCGGTCTTTCACTACATTGTTCGAGAGTGGTACTGATTTTAGTTTATCCGCCACCTGTGGGCCGCACAGTTTCTAAATCATTTTGATGCAGGCTGGTTTGATGAGCTGCTCGCCAATATTGTGCGGTTTCTTTGCTTTTGCAATTAAAAGTGAACACTCAAAGGAGGCTTCGGTAGCCTTCTGTAAATCACTGCCACCCCTGCTCCACGCTACTCTAACATCAACAGGCTTGTTCGCCTTGAGAGACTGTTCTTTCCTCCGAAAAAAGTCCGGATCCTTCCCAACGGTTTCTGGGTGCTTAGATGCCTGATGTCTCTTCAGCTTGCTGGGCTTCAGGCTCGAGTTTGCCAACTTTTCTCCACAAATCACACACTCAGGTCGTTTGTCTGGTCCCTCAGTGAAGCCCATGGTGATGTAATTTTCGCGATTGCTGTAGGTCCTAACTTTTTTTGCAGATGAGCTGCCGTCATCTCCTTTTCGTTTGTCACACATTTTCGCCTCTGGCGGCTGACTGCAGACGAGCCGAGAAAGTTAACTAGCGTGCTAGGCTGGCTACAGAAAGTGATACAGTCAACTGATTCGCGTTTTAGCGGCTACCCGGTAGCCTACTGTTAACGTTCAAAAATCATGTCTAGATGTTTATTTATTTATCTTTATTTTTTATTGTAGTGGAGAGACTATTCATGCTTCTGATGATAAAAATATAAATAAAAAAAAAAAAAAAAAAAAAAAAAAAAAAAAAAAATCATGTGTGGTCTGGCGGACCCCCTGCGCCCCCTGGCGGACCCCCAGGGGGTCCGCGGACCCCAGGTTGGGAATCACTGGTGTGGATGATGGCATAGAGATGAACTGGAGGACCCCCCCCCCTCCATTGTCCCAATGTGTGTTTTTGTAATGTAAGTAACTGTACGTGAAAAATATATATAAAAAAATATATATATCTAAAAAGAACTAAATTAGTTCATTTTTGAAACCATGAACTTTAGTTAAAAAATTTTAATTATGAACTATGAACTGAACTAGTTCATTTTAAAAATTGTGAACTGTGAACTGAACTAGTTCATGTAGAAAGTGAACTTTCCCAACACCCAAAGGAGTAAACTCGATGGGGGCTTTAGCATTTCCAGACTTTAAATATTATTTTCAAGCTTTCTCTCTGAGACCTTTGATCACTTGGTTTGATGCTCAAGCAGCTGTATCTTGGCGACCATTGGAGGAGAAGTTGGTGTCCCCATATAGACTTCAGGATATTGTGTATACCAACATATCAATTAAACAATGTAAATTGCGATTTGGCCCTCTAATCACACATGTGATCCAAACTTGACGTGACACTCAGAAAGTGGGTACAAACTGCCATCAATGGCACACGCATTCCCCTCTATTTAATAACAATCTTCTCCTTATTGGACAACAACCTATTAGGTACCCTAGATGGGAAAAGAAAGGCATCCACACATTGGGGGATATCTTCGATAACTCTGGTCTGGTTGGTTTCACCCAGACAGACTCTGTCCAAAGGTATGGTTTCTCACCTACCTTGACGTGATCTATTTGGAGATATCCACGGCACGTGTTATAGGGGTTAGGGAATCTGATATCGCAATTTGGTTGGCTGCAGTGGCAAAGTTGAGGGAACGCATATAAGTTTGGAAATCTTTGTTTTGATTCTTGTTTTTTGCTGAGTGATGTATTGTGAGTGTGACTCATGTTGAGGTCCTGGGGTGAGCGGGGGGAGGGGGGGGGGGGAAGAGAACGAGCAAGTGTCCATGTAGGATGATCACTGTACAGTTGTATCAGTTGTTGTCTTGTCATGTGGTGTTGAGTTATTGTCTTGGGAAGTCTTTTTATGTATTGTTGTTGTTGTTGTATTGTGATATGTTTTGTTTCATGTTGGAAAAAAAAAGAAAAGGAAATAAAAATATTTGATAAAAAAAATAAAAATCATATATATTCTTGTTTTAACATGTTAGGAATGCTATATGTTATTCTGAAAGCAGTTCAATTATTTGAGTTTTTAGGAATAGCCCTTTTATCAATGTCAATTATAATGGACACCAAGACCATCTTTATGCACTTAACCCTTTCACTGCCACACTCCCAAAACGGTTAACCCTTTCACTGTGACAATACACAGAAGGTTAACGATAGGTTATGACTATAACCAAGTTCTGTTAGTTAGGGGCGATGCTTGGCATCACACTGCACTATCTCGCGTACGTGCACGCGTACTGAATAAACCACAAATGTACCTCTAATACCAGTATTAGTCTGACCACACCCCTCATCAGCTTACCTTCATAAGCAGGTGTGTGGTCACCTGCTCTCCTCCTTCCCAAGCTTTCACCACAAGGTGAGGACAAGGGCTGCAGCGGCCGTCTGATGCCAAGCATCGCCCCTAACTAACAGAACTTGGTTATAGTCATAACCTATCGTTCTGTATCGTTAGTGGCTTAGCTTGGCATCACACTGCACAAGGGAGGCCAAGCGGAGCCACTGGCTGACAAATACACCCCGCTGACAGCCCCCCCACAACCATCAGAACAGGGAGGGCCGAGCCCCCCCGACCCCCCCTAATGGCGGGTAGCCCCCCTATTAGGGACGTCACGGGAGGGCGACGGACCCGACCGTGCGAAGAGGCACTCAAGCAACTCAACGCACAGGGTGAGCAGACCGTGGCTTGACCCCACGACTACACACACGCACAACCCGCATGCCACCCGGGAACGAACGGAGGAACAACCTCGTTACTGCCCCCAGAATCACGGGGTCAAGGGCAAACCCAACCCCGTGGCAAGGCCGTAGCAGCGGAGCACGAAGGAAGACCCAGACCCACCAAAAGGACTGGACTCCCTAGAATGGGGGCCCGGAGAAGTCCATGATGCCAGCATCAAGACCCCACCAGGTGGGCACGTAGTGCCCCGCCCCCCACATCGCCAGCGTATTCGGACAAAGGCCCCTCAGTTACTGCACCTGGTATTCCCAGGCGGAATCCCATCCAAGTACTAACCAGGCCAGAACCTGCTTAGCTTCCGAGATCGGACGAGATCGGGCGTGTTCAGGTCGGTATGGCTGTAAGCCGAGCGGGCCCCGTCCCCCCAATAGTACACCGCCTGGCACACTGACCCCGCAGAACAGGCAGTCAGCATGGCCGTAAGCACACAAAAAAGGTTAACCAACGGAAGCAGGCAGCGCACCGGGGAAAAACCAGGCAACAGGCTGTTAACCCTAGCCTGGAGACTGCGGACGAGACAGGCGCCAGAGGGGACAGCTGAACACAGCCGCCCCGGCGGAAGGAGCGTAAGCTGGCGGTGTTGCATGACCAAGCCTCCATTTAAAAACCCCCACCCAGAGGGGTCGAGGCAGAGAAGGCTGACACGATTGGCAGACGTCATGAACGTGCAGGGGCACCCTCAAACGGTGAACCCGGGAGTTGACACTGCTCCAACACACCAGGGAATCAACCACCTCGGTGTTACCCAATGCGGTGGTCGTTCCTATAACCCCTCAAGAAAAACTCCAAAACACACCTGCGGGTATACACCGGCTATACCGCAGTACAAGTGTTTCAGTTTCCAAAAAGGGTTAACCCAGGCCTACGGGTCGCAAACATCACTTCGGACCGGGCCTGGCGGTACGGGAAGCACAGGGTCACCAGAGGAGGTCAAAAAACCACCCCCACAGGCCCCTCTTCGCCATGCGTGAGAGAGGAGCGAAAAATAATGGAGAACCAGCCCCTAAGCACACCGTACCTGGTATTCCCCGGCGGTCTCCCAACCAAGTACTAACCAGGACCAACCTGTGTAGCGGCCGAGATCCGACGAGATCGAGCGTGTACAGAATGGCATGGCTGTAAGCCATGACGACAGTGCTGAGTAAAAACATACCCAACCAGGGTCTCCATAGCGCTTAACCCTGTGACACCCAGACCGACCTGGCATTTTTCCCCCTGAAAAAAGCCCAAGTCCCTCAGGGTACCAGAACAGCAGATCTGCATCCCCGGCGGACAACGGGTTCAACTGATCTGGACCAGCGTGACCAGAACCAGTCCCGTGCCCTAACCACGCCGACATGCCTACTCCAGGAGAAGGGCAGATATGCGTGTTGATCTTAACATGAAAAGAAGGCGCCACCCAGACGTTCGGAGGAACCGCGCCTGGTGGCCCACCCCAAGGGCGTGAGACCCCACCACATATGTTCAGATCCATCCCGTCATCATCCCCCAGACATGAACGAGAATCCGTCGACAACCCACCCAGGTCATGGGATGTGGTCGTCGGAAGAGGAAAAACCCCCATCTCAGTTGCTTTATAAAAACGCTGTTTCAACCACAAGCAACCAAGGCGTGCCAGTCAATCGCCTGTTTACAGCGAGCTAGCACTATACGTGCGTCGGGACACACCCCCATCAATGAACAGGCTAATTAGACCTGTCATTGAATCCCCAAGGCGCCCAGGGGAACGACAAGAGGGGTGTGACACTCCCTAACTCCAACACTTCTGGAATAGAAAAGAAGGAAGCATCAACAGTATGTATCCCAGTCTACACAGCCGGGGTAAAAAATGTTCACATTTTTACATCCCACCACCCTCCCATAGGAAAGAGACGGGGATCCCCAGAGAGACTTCCAACGCGAGCTGTACAGATTGAAAAGAATATATTGCACCTTGAGCCATGTAAAAAACTGGTTTTAGGGCCTCCGGGGAAGAGGCACTGAACCCATACACACTCAATAAACGAATTGAATCGAATATACATACAATAGAAAAGGACCCTTCTAGAGGGTCCACTCACTTTGACAATCTGAGGAGGAAGGCTCTGTACTCTGATGGAGGCTTCCTCACATGGAAGAAGGAGTCCGAACTCACAGAAGGCCTGAATAGGCGCTTGGTGAGGAGGAGCCCTGACCACCCCCCCTGAAAACAGATCCATCACATGGACCTGAACAGCACACGGAAGTCCTACCAACAGAGACGCGCACGGTGACGTACTCTATGGCGGGGGAATTCCTGCGGTGCACACGCCCAATATACCAGGCCGTGGGACCAGGAACTCCCTCCCCCCCCCCCCCCCCCCCCCCCCCCCGTAACGTGCCGAACCGCCACGTGACGGGAACCTTGAAGGACAGGGGGTGTACCCCTGACCGACAGAACAATGGGGAGAGGAAAGGTTACCAGTTCACCCCTTTACGACCCCACACCCATGATACGATGTAACGACAAAAAGAGAATATGACACAGTCATAGTCAGCTCTATGAAGCGTTTCACAGCTCCACACAGCGCATGAGCTAACCTGCTATCTGATTTTTACTAAGGAAAAACACAGAATAGAGAGGGCTCTAAGAACCCCGGTCCAACATACACATGTGCTTCTGTGGCCATTACAACCCAGTTGTAGGTCACATGACACACACAACCCATCATCACCTACAAAAAATGGCAAAAACACTCAACAGAGGAACGCCGTTTTTTTCACAATGAGAGAATACATCATTCTTGATTAGTATCGACCACAGGCCTTGCTAAGCACACATGACAGCAACCAAACCAATTTCCCTTTAGGAAATAAGTTTCTCCAGCTGATTTAGCACAACCTCAGCAATCAAGCTAAGAGTTACATCGTATCCCTACCACACAAAAGACACAATTAATGCACAACATGTCTGACAGGAGGATGAAAAAGTCCCCAGGGAACCGGGGGGGGAAACACAATCCTCCTATTTTACCCTCAATACGGCCAGTTAAAACAGGAAAACCTGTTAATGTGTGAACACACTGTTCATTGTCATTACAGTCTGAGAAAGAACATTCTTTTACTCACTTGTCACCAAGCATAGCTTCATAGGTTAGTTGCCTTAGTAGTGAGTACACGGTACACATAAACACCATGATGTTTCCCACACAACAACCAGATCATTACATCCCGTTTGCACGGAGAAGCTAACTGCCAGTGACAAAAACAGCTCACACATAACCCGCAACGTATCCTAAATGCATTGTAGCAACACACGTTTTGGGAAAAACACCGTTATTCACAATACATTTAGCAAAGTAAAACCAGAAGACGTGTTATGAGGTCTGGTCAACCCCGTTCCTACCCGGAACGCAGATCAGCGAAGTGCAGTCTCAAGACACCGTAGAAACACAGCCGTCCTGTGTTGTTCGATCCGGGCAGCGTCGCCGCTCTACCCGTCGCAACGGTCCCTTTGTTGATGCAATCCTTGCCGTCCTGGCTCAGGGCAGGGTCGACGAAAACATCCCCTGTCAAGGATGACGTCGTGGTCAAGAGTGTAAAACATGTTAAAATCAAAGCACGTTCAACAGAATAGCATCAAGCTAACGATCAGAAGCGAGCTCACGGCGGCGCGCGAGAAGCTAAGCTACCCCGCGCCAGGCCATGGCCATAGCAGCAAGCTAACGTTACCTAGCGACCACGACATGCTAGCCCCGCAGCTAACAGCTGACTGGCTAATAGTAGGCCCTAAGCAGGCCATGCAGCGATCCAGCAGGCTAACGCAGCAGTTAACAGCTGACTGGCTAACCGTAAGCTATGAACATGTAAACAATGACATAACACTCACCCAGACAGGCCGCCGTTCTGAACCTCTCCTCACTTTTTAAGAGAAAAGAGAAACAAGATGTCAACACCGCTTCACAACGGTGACTTTACCACATCCGACGGAATCAGCACAGTACCAACTGGCCTGTGTAGCTGACTTTGAACATGAATCTGCCGCTATCGCACATTACATGCACATATCCCCTCGTGAAGGAATACTCTCATTTGGATATGAAAGATGGGGCCTTAACACGGTGACAGAGAGAATCCACTCGTCCAGAACACACAGGGATCACCAGTGTCAATGGTCGCGGCCCACTAGTTAAAACTAAAATGGTCTCCAGACCAAGGCCTTCTGTCGCCTAGGTGGCTGAACAAAGGACCCTAGCCTGGGGCCGGTTTCCATAAACTTTGTCAAGTAGCCCCCATAGCACTAACAGACAAGTGGAGCCCGCCAGCAAACACTACTCACCCAACCTGGAACGCACCGCTTCTCACAACAGCGGCATGTCCGACAGTTCAGCTGTGGCCTGACAGGTTTCACCCCAACAAACACAGCAAGGAACTGCAGTTGAGAAGCATGCAGCGGCGTGCTCCCAATACGAAAACCGGTGGAGGGTTTTTAGAATGATCATCATCTTCCAGACACTCCAGTACGAAGACAATATCGCCGTATTTTCTCGAAAATAGTGAGAGAGAAAATAAAGATATGATGTCAACGTATCCTTGTTTCCCAAAGCTGCTCCTAAACCTTTCTTCCATCATGGTGTCAAGTGTGGGGATCTACCGAGGCACTTCTTCCTTGTGGTGAAAGCAAGAAGGAGGAGAGCAGGTGACCACACACCTGCTTATGAAGGTAAGCTGATGAGGGGTGTGGTCAGACTAATACTGGTATTAGAGGTACATTTGTGGTTTATTCAGTACGCGTGCACGTACGCGAGATAGTGCAGTGTGATGCCAAGCTAAGCCACTAACGATACAGAACCCTTTCACTGCCACACGACAGCCGGTTAACCCTTTCACTGCCACACGACCGTCGGTTGTGTGATAGTAAAGGGTTAACCTTCTGTCATGTGGCAGTGAAAGGGTTAATGACCAACATTGTTGCATTCTTTACCAAATAATTGAGGGAGAATGAGATTTGGAGTTGCCAGATGATGAGAGATGAGGACTTTGTACCAGGGACAGAAGAGCATGAGGTGTACCAAATGCAAGATGTGTCTCTGCATTACCTAACAGCGCTCCCAGGAGTACCACTGTTAAAATAGAAAATGCAAAGGAGGAAATGAAGCACAATGAAGAATGAAGAATTTATGTTTGCCAAATAACTCAATTACAATAATAGATATAGATACAATATTATTTTTTCATATTTGTCAATAAAGAAATTATTTTTTATTTAATATTCTACAGCCATTTTTTACGTTACGTTTGTTTGTAAAATTAAAAATACAAACACATTTAAAAAAGTCTAAATTGTAAGATGTTTTATTAACCCTTTCACTGCTGCACTACCAAACGGTTAACCCTTTCACTGCCACGCAACAGAAGGTTAACCCTTTACTATCACACAACAGAGCTATATATAGAATAGGAACTAGATATAGAATAGGAACTAGATATAGAATAGGAACTAGATATAGAATAGGAGATATATATATATATATATAGACTAGGAACTAGATATAGAATAGGAGATATATAGAATAGGAGATATATATAGAATAGGAACTAGATATAGAATAGGAACTATATATAGAATATGAACTAGATATAGAATATGAGCTAGATATAGAATAGGAAATATATATAGAATAGGAACTAGATATAGAATAGGAGCTAGATATAGAATAGGAACTAGATATAGAATAGGAACTAGATATATAATAGGAACTATATATAGAATAGGAGCTATATATAGAATAGGAACTAGATATAGAATAGGAACTATATATAGAATATGAGTTAGATATAGAATAGGAGATATATATATATATAGAATAGGAACTAGATATAGAATAGGAGATATATATAGAATAGGAGATATATATAGAATATGAACTAGATATAGAATAGGAGATATAGAATAGGAACTAGATATAGAATAGGATATATATATATATATATATATATATAGAATAGGAGGTATATATATAATAGGAACTAGATATAGAATAGGAACTAGATATAGAATAGGAGATACATATAGAATAGGGACTAGATATAGAATAGGAGATATATATAGAATAGGATATATGTAGAATATGAACTAGATATAGAATAGGAGATATATATAGAATAGGGACTAGATATAAAATAGGAGATATATATAGAATAGGAGATATATATAGAATATGAACTAGATATAGAATAGGATATATATATATATATAGAATAGGAGATATAGAATAGGAACTAGATATAGAATAGGAGATATATATATATAGAATAGGAGGTATATATATATATATATATTCCCACGCAGACCCTCGCCGCTGAGAGATCGCGCTGTGCAGGTGAAAAGATGCGACGGCTGCCTCCTCGAGTACCGGAGGGGACACGTGATGCAAGGCTTCGTCCACATTGTTCAAGGCTCTGTGGAGTGTGCCGAGACAGGGGAGGGTAGAATTGGACAATACGAAATTGTGGAAGGGAGAAAAATAGAAAAATGGGGAGAAAAAGTAGATAAAAAAAAGAAAAAACATACAATATAACAAAGGGCACGGACAAGAACAGAAGAAAACTAAATCACTGTGTGTACATGGCCAAACGACAACCTGAACCTTTTTAGCTAACCTCTTGAATGAGTCAACAGAGGGGGAGGCTCTCAAGAACCTGGGGAAACGGTTGACAACCACTGCTCTACATCAACAGCAATATTCTACAGCCATTTTTTACGTTACGTTTGTTTGTAAAATTAAAAATACAAACACATTTAAAAAAGTCTAAATTGTAAGATGTTTTATTAACCCTTTCACTGCTGCACTACCAAACGGTTAACCCTTTCACTGCCACGCAACAGAAGGTTAACCCTTTACTATCACACAACAGAGCTATATATAGAATAGGAACTAGATATAGAATAGGAACTAGATATAGAATAGGAACTAGATATAGAATAGGAGATATATATATATATATATAGACTAGGAACTAGATATAGAATAGGAGATATATAGAATAGGAGATATATATAGAATAGGAACTAGATATAGAATAGGAACTATATATAGAATATGAACTAGATATAGAATATGAGCTAGATATAGAATAGGAAATATATATAGAATAGGAACTAGATATAGAATAGGAGCTAGATATAGAATAGGAACTAGATATAGAATAGGAACTAGATATATAATAGGAACTATATATAGAATAGGAGCTATATATAGAATAGGAACTAGATATAGAATAGGAACTATATATAGAATATGAGTTAGATATAGAATAGGAGATATATATATATATAGAATAGGAACTAGATATAGAATAGGAGATATATATAGAATAGGAGATATATATAGAATATGAACTAGATATAGAATAGGAGATATAGAATAGGAACTAGATATAGAATAGGATATATATATATATATATATATATAGAATAGGAGGTATATATATAATAGGAACTAGATATAGAATAGGAACTAGATATAGAATAGGAGATACATATAGAATAGGGACTAGATATAGAATAGGAGATATATATAGAATAGGATATATGTAGAATATGAACTAGATATAGAATAGGAGATATATATAGAATAGGGACTAGATATAAAATAGGAGATATATATAGAATAGGAGATATATATAGAATATGAACTAGATATAGAATAGGATATATATATATATATAGAATAGGAGATATAGAATAGGAACTAGATATAGAATAGGAGATATATATATATAGAATAGGAGGTATATATATATATATATATTCCCACGCAGACCCTCGCCGCTGAGAGATCGCGCTGTGCAGGTGAAAAGATGCGACGGCTGCCTCCTCGAGTACCGGAGGGGACACGTGATGCAAGGCTTCGTCCACATTGTTCAAGGCTCTGTGGAGTGTGCCGAGACAGGGGAGGGTAGAATTGGACAATACGAAATTGTGGAAGGGAGAAAAATAGAAAAATGGGGAGAAAAAGTAGATAAAAAAAAGAAAAAACATACAATATAACAAAGGGCACGGACAAGAACAGAAGAAAACTAAATCACTGTGTGTACATGGCCAAACGACAACCTGAACCTTTTTAGCTAACCTCTTGAATGAGTCAACAGAGGGGGAGGCTCTCAAGAACCTGGGGAAACGGTTGACAACCACTGCTCTACATCAACAGCAGTTTATTCAAAGACATTTACCCCCACAGGCCAGTAGGGGTCAGTCTTGCTCCACGCTGGGGGTGTTAAGAGCCGCTGTCCTGCACCTGGCTGTTTGATGTACTACATACTAGGACTATCCCCTGACTAAATACATGTTTACATCCATCTGATAACCAATAACCGATCCAATAGTCCATTTACATTTCAAACAAATGGCAGCTATTATGACGACAAGCTTAGTCACACATGACCCGGAGAAAGGAACTATTCTGCTTTCATCCCAACGGAGTCTTCTTCCTTTATACCCAATGTCTATGATTATAGTCTATCTGTTGTTTGTGTCGTCCTTGTACCATATGTATGTCAGTATATATATATATTAGAGCTGGGCCGTTAACGGCGTTAACGTGCTGCGTTAACGCTATACTAGTATCGCGCGATAATATAATTAACGCATTAATCTAAAAAAAAAAAAAATATTACATTTTTTTTTTTACCTTTATTTACCAGGGTAGGTTCTCTGAGCACAGATGCTCTTTTTCAGGAACGCCCTGCTTCACATTCACACAGTTCCATTCACACCTGGGAGCTGCCCACTACAACCACAGTTGACACCATTGGCCACTTAGCAACTCCACTGGAGCAGTTGATTCAAGCCATGTCACATAGTTCAAGTTTGAAATGATTCTTTCTGTTTTGCTCCTGAGAGTGCTAGATACTGTACTGTACTGGTAATATTATTTATTTGTGTTAACTTCTGAATAAAACAACTTATTAAACACAAGTACATCTTATTGAACATTATTTTGATATTTCATTACCAATTATCATAGCAAAACAGCTTTTTCAAACAGTCTGTAATGCATTTTGGAAACGGGAGATGGGCTCATGGTGTAATGGGCCACCTGGCCTGAGAAACATAAGGAGGAAAGAAAAAGTAAGGACTTACTTCTGGTCATTATTTGGGTAGAACACACATATTTTGAATGCCTTCGGCAGGTTTTTTTTTTTTTTTTTTAGCCATTTTAATCTAGATGAATCTAGATTAAATCCAGGATTGCAGATAGATTAATCTAGATTAAAACAATTAATCTATGCCCACCTCTAATATATATATATATATGTACTGTGAAAAAGTTGTTTATCTACCAACATCACGAGACACATTTCTGTGCATTTGTTATAACCTAGAAGGCGAATAAAGTGTGATCTCTGATTATAATTAGTGCATGTGTGTCTCTCCTCTCCTCTCCTCTCCTCTCCTCTCCTCTCCTCTCCTCTCCTCTCCTCTCCTCTCCTCTCCTCTCCTCTCCTCTCCTCTCCTCTCCTCTCCTCTCCTCTCCTCTACTCTCCTCACCTCTCCCCTCTTCTCCTCTCTCCCCCTCTTCTCCTCTCTCCCCCTCCTCTCCTATCCTCTCTCCCCCTCCTCTCCTCTCCTCTCCTCTCCTCTCCTCTCCTCTCCTCTCCTCTCCTCTCCTCTCCTCTCCTCTCCTCTCCTCTCCTCTCCTCTCCTCTCCTCTCCTCGCCTCTCCTCACCTCTCCCCTCTTCTCCTCTCTCCCCCTCTTCTCCTCTCTCCCCCTCCTCTCCTATCCTCTCTCCCCCTCCTCTCCTCGCCTCTCCTCGCCTCTCCTCGCCTCTCCTCGCCTCTCCTCTCTCCCCCTCCTCTCCTCTCTCCCCCTCCTCTCCTCTCTCCCTCTCCTCTCCTCTCCTCTCCTCTCCTCTCCTCTCCTCTCCTCTCCTCTCCTCTCCTCTCCTCTCCTCTCCTCTCCCCTCCTCTCCTCTCTCCTCCTCTCCTCACTGTGTGTACGTGGCCAAACGACAACCTGAACCTTTTTAGCTAACCTCTTGAATGAATCCACAGAGGGGGAGGCTCTCAAGAACCTGGGGAAACGGTTGACTGCTGCTCTACATCAACAGCAGTTCATTCAAAGACATTTACCCCCACAGGCCAGTAGGGGTCAGTCTTGCTCCACGCTGGGGGTGTTAAGAGCCGCTGTCCTGCACCTGGCTGTTTGATGTACTACATACTAGGACTATCCCCTGACTAAATACATGTTTACATCCATCTGATAACCAATAACCGATCCAATAGTCCATTTACATTTCAAACAAATGGCAGCCATTATGACGACAAGCTTAGTCACACATGACCCGGAGAAAGGAACTATTCTGCTTTCATCCCAACGGAGTCTTCTTCCTTTATACCCAATGTCTATGATTATAGTCTATCTGTTGTTGGTGTCGTCCTTGTACCATATGTATGTCAGTATATATATATATATATATATATATATATATATATATATATATATATATATATATATATATATATATATATATATATATATATATATATATATATATATATATATATATATATATATATATATATATATGTACTGTGAAAAAGTTGTTTATCTACCAACATCACGAGACAAATTTCTGTGCATTTGTTATAACCTAGAAGGCGAATAAAGTGTGATCTCTGATTATAATTAGTGCATGTGTGTCTCTCCTCTCCTCTCCTCTCCTCTCCTCTCCTCGCCTCTCCTCGCCTCTCCTCACCTCTCCCCTCTTCTCCTCTCTCCCCCTCTTCTCCTCTCTCCCCCTCCTCTCCTATCCTCTCTCCCCCTCCTCTCCTCTCCTCTCCTCTCCTCTCCTCTCCTCTCCTCTCCTCTCCTCTCCTCTCCTCTCCTCTCCTCTCCTCTCCTCTCCTCTCCTCTCCTCTCATCTCCTCTCCTCTCCTCTCCTCGCCTCTCCTCTCCTCGCCTCTCCTCACCTCTCCCCTCTTCTCCTCTCTCCCCCTCTTCTCCTCTCTCCCCCTCCTCTCCTATCCTCTCTCCCCCTCCTCTCCTCTCCCCTCCTCGCCTCTCCTCGCCTCTCCTCTCTCCCCCTCCTCTCCTCTCTCCCTCTCCTCTCCTCTCCTCTCCTCTCCTCTCCTCTCCTCTCCTCTCCTCTCCTCTCCTCTCCTCTCCTCTCCTCTCCTCTCCTCTCCTCTCCTCTCCTTTCCTCTCCTCTCCTCTCCTCTCCTCTCCTCTCCCCTCCCCTCCTCTCCTCTCTCCTCCTCTCCTCACTGTGTGTACGTGGCCAAACGACAACCTGAACCTTTTTAGCTAACCTCTTGAATGAATCCACAGAGGGGGAGGCTCTCAAGAACATGGGGAAACGGTTGACTGCTGCTCTACATCAACAGCAGTTCATTCAAAGACATTTACCCCCACAGGCCAGTAGGGGTCAGTCTTGCTCCACGCTGGGGGTGTTAAGAGCCGCTGTCCTGCACCTGGCTGTTTGATGTACTACATACTAGGACTATCCCCTGACTAAATACATGTTTACATCCATCTGATAACCAATAACCGATCCAATAGTTCATTTACATTTCAAACAAATGGCAGCCATTATGACGACAAGCTTAGTCACACATGACCCGGAGAAAGGAACTATTCTGCTTTCATCCCAACGGAGTCTTCTTCCTTTATACCCAATGTCTATGATTATAGTCTATCTGTTGTTTGTGTCGTCCTTGTACCATATGTATGTCAGTATATATATATATATATATATATATATTAAACTAAATAAGACTCGTGCACATCTGGTTGGACCCCGACTGGAGGTGCAGGTCAGCGCAAGAGAGATATATAAACTAAAAGGAGAATACCTTCAAGGGAAAGAAGGGACAGCACACTCCACAGGACTGGTTTTTGCCTTTTTATTGTTGCACAACGCGTTTCGCTATCGCTTCCTCAGGTGCTATGCAGCAGGTGTCAATGATCATCATTATGTACAGCATACTCCACCCCACATCGTAACACATCAAGCCCATTGGCTACTCAATTATCACATTTACATTTTGCAGGATGTAATGCATATAACTCTTATGTATAAAAATGATGCATAGAGACCAGATATATACACTCATTTTTGAAAATTATATAAAATACAATATGAGAGAAGTGACAAATCGTAACACATCAAGCCCAGTGGCTACTCAATTATCACATTTAAATGTTATCATTTTGCAGGATACATATCACTCTTATGTATAGGAATGATGCCTAGAGACCACATACATACACACTAATTTTTGAAAATTATATATAATAAAACAATATGAGAGAAGTGACAAATACCTAGGTCATTAGACCTGATAAACAGTTTAAAACAGACTTAAAACCACACCCATATAGGTTACACAGAACGGATAGTGGTTAAAAAAATGGATTCAGCTCGAGGGATTCATTTAGACCATGGGGTTCTACAGAATTCAGAGTAAAAATCCAGTACGCTTCCCTTTGTAAGAGAAGTTTTATTATATCACCGCCCCTGGGTGGCAGGGTGACTCTTTCGATTCCAATGAACCTTAGAGAGGCTGTGGATCCATGATCTCTCTCCTTATAGTGTCTCGCAATGGCATAATCCATATTGTTGTTCCTAATGGCTGCCTTGTGTTCTGCTATTCGCACCTTCAAATTTCGTTTTGTTTGTCCAACATAGACCTTACAACAGGGGCATTTCAGCATGTATATCACATGAGGGGTGTTGCAATTAATAAGGTCCCTTATTTTATATTCCTGCCCAGACTGTGGATGGTAGAAAACCTTTGTTTTCATTGTATTTGAACAATGGGTACATCGACCACATGGATGGTTACCACACAGCTCTGTTAGCCAGTTAGAGTGACTTACTACAGGGGATTTATACATAGAATTGACGACAGCGTCCCTTATGTTTTCTCCCCTTTTAAAACAAAATCTTGGTGGTAATGAAGAAATGTTTTTTAAAAGAGGGTCACATTTGAGTATGTTCCAGTGTTTGTAAATTATGTTTTTAACAACTTGAGATGAAGTACTATATTCTGAAACGAATGTGACTCTGTTACCAGGGGTGTCTCTTTTGTCAGATTCCAAAATGGTTTCCCTCTGTACATGTTTTGTCTTATTTCTGGCTGTATGCACCACTGATGCCTTGTATCCCCTCTGTTCAAATCTGTTACTCATTTCATCTGCCTTTTTTTCTAGGTCTGTGGGATCACTACAGATACGTTTAAGGTGTAGGAATTGTCCGTATGGGATATTCTCTACCATACGTCTCGGGTGATGACTCTGTGCATGTAAAATAGTGTTGCGGTCTGTTGGTTTACGAAAAATAGTAGTGTTCAGGTTTCCCTCATTATCTGTTGATATCCGTAAGTCTAGGAAATCAATATGTTCTCTGCTGTGTACCATCGTGAATTTTAAAGTGTGATGTGTACCATTGATATACTCCCTGAACTGGAATAACTCATCTTCCGAGCCAACAAACACCATGAGAATGTCATCTATGTACCTTTTCCAAAAAATTACATTTTTCAAGAGGGGCGAGGCATCTTGGTTGTGGATAAACTGGGATTCCCAGTGGCCCATAAATAGGTTGGCGTAATTAGGTGCGAATGCAGAACCCATGGCAGTACCCTGGATTTGAATGTACCATTTATCATCAAGCATGAAGTAATTAGATTTCAAAATAAAATTCGTCAAGCTGAGTAAAAAATCAGAGGAGACTTCATCATTTGTACCCAGAAAAAATGACATGGCCGCCAGGCCGTCCTCATGTGGAATATTAGTATAAAGACTCTCTACATCAAAGGATACTAGATATGCATTTTGTGGGATGGAAGTCTTTAATGACTTCAACACATCCCTAGTATCTGCAAGGTATGAAGGTAATGTCTTTACAATATCTTTGATAAAATAGTCTACAAATTGACTTAGAGGTTCTGATAAGGAATTGTTTCCTGAGACTATGGGGCGTCCTGGCAGGTTTGTAAATTCTTTATGAATTTTAGGTAATAGATAAAAAACAGACGCTCTCTGATCAGCTAGCCCGCGTACAGCGAAGACCCTCTCTGATTGGTTTAACTCCGAAGGGCTCTTCCGCCTTGTACATAATATTCTCTGCTTCGAAGTGGTTATGCTTTGGCCTCTGCCGAAACCCGGGAGATATGAACGTTTTGGATCGCTCTAGAATGGGTGAAGACGGACGTCGGACTAAAATTGAAAGAATGAGACAAAAGCGGGGCGCAATCAGAGGTGTTACTACACAAGTTTTCAATCAGATGGACATTGAAATTGACGTGGAAACTCCAGATGTTGATCACTTGAGCACTTTATTGGATGTACTGGAGAGTGTATAGTTTTGCTTGTTTGTACAGTGTTTCCCCCACCCCCAACCCCCATCAATGCAAATTACCCAGTATGGTTGTCAATATCCCAATGTACCCAACCCCCCCCCACACAACCCCACCCAACCTCCTCCAATGTACAGTTTTTACGTCAAATGTATATACTCCCTTTTCTTGACTCTTTTTGTATCGCAAACAGTACTGTATTTGCAAATCTGGTATGTCATAAATGTATAGATGTAGCAGTACTGTCTATCTGTATGTCATGTATGTTATATATGTCCTGATGAATTGAAAATGGGGGACCCTGATGTAAACAAGACGAAAGTCTTTCTCTGGTCTGCATCCCCTTAACAATTGTGTGTATTGAGCTGTACTGTATTGTACCCATTCTGCAATCTGTTAATAAAGTTTTCAATCAATCAATCAAGTTTGTTGGAACCTGACCGGGAAATAGAACAGCTATAAGTCTGATGGATGATTTGAATGCTGATATTGAAGCCGCAGAGATAGAAGGAGCCCGTCATTATGTTGAACTGATGGCAGCAGCGCGAGGGTGAGTGATACTATAGATCACAGAGAGCGCCAGTGAAGTAGAGAAATGTAATGTAATGTGCACCGGTAAACTTCTATAAAGGACATATTCATATTATAACCCGACATTTGGACAATCCATTATTTGGAAAGTAGTTATTCTACAGTGTGTAGTGTATACAACTTGTATGGTCCGTTTTGTGAGATCGTCGCTGTCCATGGTGCTGAAGGTCGCATTAATACAAGTGTATACAGCCTCTACAGTCTACAGTGCCACCACGTGATACAATGCAGCAAGATACAAAACGCAGTTTTCTTCTTGGTGGGGGGTATGGGTATGGGCCTGGCCTGGCCGCCTGTATCAGTTCTGCAACCGTTTCCATTTCCGGGGTAGGCCTGATTGGCGAAAGCAGGATGAGAGGCGAGAGCGTAGATTTCGCTGTGTATCATTTAATCATTTATCATTTAACATTTGAAAGGCATACATTGTTGTCATACAGAAGTACAGAATACTTTTATCCAAAATGCTTCTTACTGTTACACTGTTAGAGACTGTGCTAGACAAATGAATGACTAATTCGGTCAGATATAACGTAACTAATAACGTTAGTAAGCACTGCTTATATGCTTATTATGTCTGCGGGGTACAGTAAACGTTTCTCCCGGTACATTCTGAAGAGCACACCGCTGTATGTTGGAGAACCAGCGGTCTTCCGCTCCTCCTCACTCGAGTCAGAGCAAAGCCGTGCACAGCTCAGCCCTGTGTGAGACGCGAGGAGGAGATGGGAGTCCTTCCAATCGGAATATGTTGTTTCTTGGATTATGAATATGTCTTTATAGCTATGCTGCCAGGCTGGTCCGCGACCCTCCGTGCTGCGATCACCAGCGGGGAGAATATGCTCACGCGAGCGGCATCGCTGAGCTCTGGTGAATGAATGAATGAATGAATGAATGAATGAATGAAAACTTTATTTAACAGATTGCAGAATGGGTACAATACAGTACGGCTCAATACATACAATTGTTAAGGGGATGCAGACCTGAAAAAGACGTTTGTCTTGTTTCCATCAGGGTCCCCCATTTTCAATTCATATAGACATTTATGACATACACAACATACATGACATTTATGGCATAGGGACATATAGGTATTTAGTACTGATACATTTGTGACATCAACGGTATTCAAATATACAGTACTGTTACCCCTAGATCCTGACAGAGTATATACATATGATGGGGAGGGGACTGTACATTAGGAGGGGGTGGGTGGGTGGGAGAGAAATATCCATACGGCGGGGAGGGAATATGTACATGCGGTGGAGAGGAGATGTCTATTAGGAGGTGGTGGGGGTTTTGGGCATTTACGGTGGCCAGTTTCGAATTGCAGCCTCCCGTAGGTGCTCTTTAAGAGCAGTTTTGAATGTGGGTAGGGATTCACATTCCTTTACAGCTTTGGGTAGGGCGTTCCACTGGTGACGGTCTTATTGGGGCTTATGCCGACAGTAACACAACATTGCAACTGTTGTGTTACTGCTTTCTGACCGAATTAGTCATTCATTTGTAGCTATAAAGACATATTCATAATCCAACATATGTGTAAAGAAACAACATATTCCGATTGGAAGGACTCCCATCTCCTCCTCGTGTCTCACACAGGGCTGAGCTGTGCACGGCTTTGCTCTCACTCGAGTGAGGAGGAGCGGAAGACCGCTGGTTCTCCAACATACAGCGGTGTGCTCTTCAGAATGTACCGGGAGAAACGTTTACTGTACCCCGCAGACATAATAAGCATATAAGCAGTGCTTACTAACGTTATTAGTTACGTTATTTCTGACCGAATTAGTAATTCATTTGTCTAGCACAGTCTCTAACAGTGTAACAGTAAGAAGCATTTTGGATAAAAGTATTCTGTACTTCTGTATGACAACAATGTATGCCTTTCAAATGTTAAATGATAAATGATTAAATGATACACAGCGAAATCTACGCTCTCGCCTCTCATCCTGCTTTCGCCAACAGCAGCGATGTGAAAGGCGAGGCGAACTCCAGCAGTAGCGCGCTTGCCGCGGGGGCGTGCCACGCGTGTCACGTGCGTGTCGCGGCCAATCAGGCCTACCCCGGAAATGGAAACGGTTGCGGAACTGATACAGGCGGCCTGGCCTGGCCTACCTGAGTCAAATTCCCAGTAGGAATTATGGTCCCAGTCTGCAACTGGATGTGCATGACTGACCAAAATCATTATTATTATAATTTCTTATATATTACAAATATATTGTTCTTTTCTGTTTCAGTTTAAATTCAGTTAACATGTTCAGTTTCAGTTAAATTCAGTTATTCTTTTTAATAGAATAAATCATTAAAATCGACGGGTATTGCACATAAATAGGCACTTCAGATAATCCCTCAGATAACACCATTCACCATCGTAGCCGATAATAACAGCATTGCATTGGCCTATCAACCGGTTTTAATAAACAAACAGAAACAGTAGCATGTGCATCTTTTAGATCAATTAGGCTATGAAAATTAGGCTGCCTCTAAATATTAAAAAGTAATTAAATAAGAATGGTTTGCTTCAATTAAAAGAATAATAATAATAATAAAAAAATAAAAACATTATTCTAATAATTCTAATAATAAATCCCTATTATGAAGTGACTTCAGTGCGTGCAGCAGCGGTGTCCTCACCGGAGCTGGTGCGCAGCACGGTGGAGAGAGCCGGGCGGCAGCATCTTCGCTACACAACGTTAAACAGAGTTGCTTTTTAGAGGCTCAAACTGTCCATCCTCACCCTCCTGTCTCCAGCCTGAGAACCACACACACACACACACACACACACACACACACACACACACACATGCACGCACGCACGCACGCACGCACGCACGCACGCACGCACACACACACACACACACACACACACACACACACACACACACACACACACACACGCACACACACACACTATACACATGATTATAATTAGTGCATGTGTGTCTCTCCCCCTCCTCTCCACTCCCCTCTTCTCCTCTCTCCCCCTCATCTCCTCTCATCTCTCCTTTCATCTCTCCTCTCCTCTCCTCTCCTCTCCTCTCCTCTCCTCTCCTCTCCTCTCCTCTCCTCTCCTCTCCTCTCCTCTCCTCTCCTCTCCTCTCCTCTCCTCTCTCCCCCTCCTCTCCTCGCTCCCTCTCCTCTCTCCCTCTCCTCTCCTCTCTTCTACCTCTCCTCTCCTCTCCTCTCCTCTCCTCTCCTCTCCTCTCCTCTCCTCTCCCCTCCTCTCCTCTCTCCCCCTCCTCTCCCCTCTCCCCCTCCTCTCTCCCTCTCCTCTCCTCTCTCCTAAATAAAATTCAGTCTAGGTCTATATGTTTTGTATCATATTTTTTTATTCAGAGCAAAATCAAGACAGTACAGATATGCAGATATACTTTACATCACGTTCTCAATTAACATCATGTCTGTACCGTATCATTAAGAGACAGCTATGCTTGGGGAAGGGGAAGGGGCGTGGGGGCCACAAGGTAAACCAGAATTTACTACATGTCAACCTCTCTTCTCTGGGTGTAGTACAGTAGTAGTAAACATTTTCTTATACCAGAGCTTTGGTTGTATCACCATCATTGCATTATAAATCTAACTTTTCATCTTCCATCACTGACTATTCTTAAAAGTATGTAAATGCTTGCAGTTAGGATTGCGTCCTTTTTCCCGTTCATATATTTTTTCTATTCAGCACAAAATCAAGACAGTAAGATATGCAGATATATTTTACAACTAGTTCTCAATTAACAGCCTGTCTGTACCATGTCATTAAGAGACAGCTATGCTTGGGGAAGGGGCGCAAAAATAAATACATTAATAAAAAAAAATATATATATATATATATTTAAAAAAACAGGTAAACCAGAATATACTACATATGTGGATCAAACCATTAAAAAAAAATATTAAAAATGACAATAAAGTGGGGAGTAAGGTGAAAATAATAAGATGAAAATAAGTAATATGTTGCCTTTATAGCCCTATTCGCTCTATACAAGCCCACTTTCTATCAAACTGTTCACCTTGCAACCTGATCAGATGAGTCATCCTCTCCATGTCCTGAATTTCTTTAACTTTGTTTAGCCATTGGTTATGTGTTGGGGGACTGGGTTTTAACCAATTAATTGTTATCATTTTCTTGGCAGCAGTTAACAGTATTTGAAGAAGATACACACTTTTCCTTCCCTCAATGCCCTCTGGTATGACTCCGAGGATGGCAGTTTTGAAATCTTGTGGGATGTCCATGTCGAATACTTTTTTTACAACCCTGAATACATCATCACAGAAGTGAAATAGTTTTGGGCATGTCCAGAAAATGTGTGTATGGTTACCTATTTGTTCACCACATCCCCTCCAGCATTCGCTTGTGGGAGTCATACCTGCTTTAGCAGTCAATAAGGGGGTCTTGAAAAACCTACTAATGACCTTCCATTTATATTCTCTCCAGGAATTAGAATTAGTCACCTTATGTGCTTCAGTACAAACATCGAACCACTCCTCTTGTGAGATCTCCTGTTGGAGCTCAGCCTCCCACTTCAACTAAATGTATAGCGAGACATTGGGGTTCATTGATATTAGGTTTTGATATAATTTAGAAAGATTTTTTTGTATTGACGCATCAATTTGGATATTAGCTATAAAGCGTTCTATAGCAGAAGGGTGTCGAATTTTGTCCCAATCTTCCTGGTTTTCTAAAAAAATAATTAATTGGAGACATCTGAAAAAGTCAGTACTAGGAAGGCTAAACTACACTCTGAGTTGTTCGAAAGATTTAAGCTGGCCGGAGTGAATAAGTTGGTGAACAAATTTCAGACCCTTTGTCCTCCATCCACTGAATCCTGCATCCAAAGTTGATGGTGTAAAGTCCCCAATGAAACCAATTGAGGTCAGGCCCGATGTTGAAGGCAACCTGAACTCTTTCTGGACCTCTCTCCATATTTTTATCGTAAATCTGGACCACACACCTATTGAGTCCTCCCTTATCTTATGTCCAGAGAATAATAAGGTAGTAAGTTGTTTCTGTGTGGATAAGTCTTTTTCCATTTTAACCATCTTGATGACAAATCATCTGTAATCTAGGTGTGCAAGGGTCTAAGTTGAGCAGCCCAAAAATAATATTTGAGGTTAGGGAGGGCCAAACCGCCAGCTGTTTTGGCCAGCTGTAATGTTTTGAAACGCACTCTAGGTAATTTCCCCTGCCATATTAAACGTGAGAGTAATCGATTTAGTAAGTTAAAAGTGGGGTTATCAATTGGGATGGGCAGCATTTGAAATGGATACAGTAGTCTAGGGAGTATGTTCATTCTATTTATTTCCACCCTCCCTATCAAGGAAAGAGGCAGAACAGTCCATCTATCCACATCCTCTCTGATCTTATTGATAAGCCTTGTGTAGTTGGCTTTATACAATTGGTCAAATGTGGGTGTTATGGTAATGCCTAAATATTTAATACCAGTGCTTGGCCATTTAAAAGGGAAGAGGGATCTGGCCTGTTGAGAAATGTTCCCCCCAATAGCCAGTGCCTCTGTTTTGTCTATGTTAATTTTATATCCAGAGTAATAACCAAATGTTTTAATTCTACTCATAAGGCATGGAATCGACCTCACTGGGTTGGATAGGTAGAGGAGGACATCGTCTGCATACAATGAAATCTTATGTTCCTCCCCTCCCACGTTCACTCCCCTGATATTCACCTCTTCCCTTATCAATTGGGCCAGCACTTCTATTGAAATATCGTACAGTAGAGGAGAAAGACTGCAACCCTGCCTAACTCCCCGTTGTAGGCTGAAGGGAGTAGAAATTTTGCCATTCACACGCACAGAGGACTTCAAATCTGAATATAATACTCTAATATAATTAATAAATATTGGGCCAAAACCAAATTTTTTGAAAGTTTGAAATAAAAATTCCCATGAAACCCGGTCAAAAGCCTTTTCGGCATCCAGCCCTAAGACCATTGCTTCGTCCTGACCCTTCTGGGAAAACGCCATCACATTCAAGAGCCTTCGTATATTATTACCAGAATATCTGCCTGTGATGAATCCTGTTTGATCAGGGTGTATAATTTCTTTTATAACTGAGTTCAGTCTATGTGTTTTACACACGTGTACAGTATAGTGTAGAATAGCAAAATGACTATGTACCTAAATGGAACTGCTGTCAGTACTTGGGTGGTGGTGGTGGTGGGGAAGGAGTGGAGATCTCCCTGAAGGACCAGTGTTTCCAATTGAAAACAGATGAAATTCAGAAGGTTTTGTGAGACCTGCTCTCCTCTCTCTATCCCCCCCCCCCCCTACTGACCTGAGTCACACCATGAGTTAGAGTTGATAACCTGCTGTATCGTCGCAGTGAAAGGGTTAACCATTTGGTAGTGTGGTAGTGAAAGGGTTAACATAAATGAAAACAAAATCATTTCTAGACACCGTCTACCAAACGTAAGCCTAGAATATATATATATATTTTTTATCTACTTTTTCTCCCATTTTACATTTTTCTCCCATCCCAATTTCGTATTGTCCAATTCTACCCTCCCCTGTCTCGAACGATGTTAGGCCATGCCTCCCACAGGCCGGCTGCAATGTGGACGAAGCCTTGCATCACGTGTCCCCTCCGGTACACGAGGAGGCAGCCGTCGCATCTTTTCACCTGCACAGTGCAATCTCTCAGCGGCGAGGGTCTGCGTGGGAGTGACACGCCGCCCCCGATGCTTCCTGATTCTGCTGTACAGGCGCACCAACCGACCTGTAGGACTCTCTGTCCACAACGTCTGATCCCCACCCACCAGCTTCCCACCCCTAACACTGCCAATTGTGTTAGTATGAACGACCAACCAAGCTGGTAGCAATGCAGAGAGCTGGGCTCGAACCCAGCATCTCCTGCATTAGTGGCGAGTGCCTTGCCCACTGCGCCACTTAGCCGCTAGCCTAGAATATGTTTGTTAACACAATTTGCGGGGCCCTGCTTTTGCAAACGACAGCAGTGGAATAGTAACTTGTCAGGAAGCTTTCTGGCTTCAAACAGTGTTTCCGGGGATCCAATCTTCCTCCGAGGACGGTTTGTTTATGTAGTTATGAAAATATACCATAGAAATGATTCACTTCTCCGACTCTCACAAAACTACATAGTGCACCTTTAAAATTCCAAAACAAACTTGACAGACAGCAATAGTATACTGGTCTAATTGGTCTAATTGTCACAACCCACTCCTGCACGTGGTGTAATGGCTTTTATACAACTGGCACATTCATCCAACCTTATTGCTATACAATAAACACACAATAATTAAAGATTTATTGAAAAAAACCATCCGCCAGAAAAAGTAGTTCCCAAAAAGTGCATCCAACTGTTCTCAGTAGGACATCCAACAAACTAAGACATCCAACTGTCTTTCAACTAGGCATCCAACAAACTAAGACATCCAACTGTCTTTCACCTAGACATCCAACAAACTAAGACATCCAACTTTTCTATAGTTTTTAACCTACTTTCTATAGAACTTCATTCTTAGATGCTTCTATAGAAAGTAGGTAAAACAAATTAAAGTGTTCTTTGCCCTATAGGGAAAAAAATTAAAGTTGTCTTTGCCCTATATAGGGGGGGGGGGTTCTCTGCCCTATAAGAGTTTTTTTTTTTTTTTTTTTTTTTTTAGAAGCAGCTGGGAGGTGCGCTGTTTTAAGTGAGCATGAGTTATTGAATTGATTGATTGATTGATTGCTAATTTTATTACTGTCCGCCTTGTTTCCAACTGGTTAAGTTTAGGCCCTCGTTAGAAGTTGGTTAAGGTTAGAGTTTGGAATCAGGGCTGGTGGTCTATCGCCCTGCTCTAAAGACAAACTCTAACCTTAACCAACTTCGAAAGAGGGCCTAAACTTAACCAGTTGGAAACCAGGCGGGCAGTAATAAAATTTGCTGTTTCCAACTGGTTAAGTTTAGGCCCTCTTTCGAAGTTGGTTAAGGTTAGAGTTTGGAATCAGGGCTGGTGGTCTATCGCCTTGCTCTAAAGACAAACTCTAACCTTAACCAACTTTGAAAGAGTGCCTAAACTTAACCAGTTGGAAACAAGGCGTACAGTAATACAATTAGCAATCAATCAATCAATCAATCAATCAATCAATTCAATAGTCCACGCTCACTTAAAACAGTGCACCTCCCAGCTGCTTCTATAGAAAGTAGGTACATTTTTTTTTTTTTTTTTTTGCAATTAATCAATCAATCAATTTGCGCAATTTTTATTTTGTTCCACAATGGCTCATGACCCATCAATTACATCATCCAACATTGTTTAAGCAACTAAGACATTCGCCGTGACAGAATCGTTTTTCATTTAGTCTTTATGACCCTATCACCATTATCCTTTCGTAATGTTTCTATGGGGGTAGATTTCTATCAAAAATAAACAAACGCAAAAGTAGAATCCACAATCGTAAAAACGATCCACACACACACACACCTCTGTGAAGTTTCGGTCCTTGCTCACTCACTCGTTCTGTTCCTTTAAACCACCTCGCTCTGTTTTCATTTGTTTCTGTTAATCATTCAATTCCCCCATTCACACGCTTCTTCCCAGTGACGTCGTCAGAGACGTCGTTGATTGGTTCTCTCCCGTCCGCACCTGTTCCAGCACTCAATGCGCACTACGTCTGGGTGAGTTTTTTACTGACTGTCTTGATCAAATTCCGTTTTCGTGTGTTTCTATAACACTGAAGATTACCACCTTTTTTATCAGACAGTCACTCACCCAGCGATCGCCTTTTTGTTGTTCTCACTGGGATAATATTTTTGGGACTTTACATCTCCCTCTGTGTGTTGTTCACACCGAAGATATTATTCACATTGGATTGTTTTTTGAACTTCACTCTCAGTGTCTATTTTTGCACCGAAGATATTCACTTGGGATTGTGTTTTGGAACAGTGCTCACTGTGTGTATTTACACGAAGATATTCACTTGGGATTGTGTTTTGGAACTTTGCTCACTGTGTGTATTTGCACGAAGATTAGTTCACTTGGATAACTTTTGTATTTGGGTACAAGTCACCTCTCCTGTTCTCCTGCTCGTTCCACCTGCACCCTTGTTGACTCGCTCCCTCTCTCTCTCTCTCGGTCCCGCAACACTTCGGAGATTCTGCCGAGAGAAGTCTGCAGAGCGGCTCAGACGTCAGCATCTGCTACCCCCTACTACCACCACGGGAGAAGCTGCAGAGCAGCAGAACATTTTCCCCCTTGCTTGTGTACCTGTCTTGTTTGACTTGCCTATTCTGTGCTCATTAATTAGTCTCAATAAACAAGCCCTTGTTTTTGGCAACCCTGAATTCCTACTCTCTTGTGTTGTGCGTTTGGGGTCGGTGTCAAACCATAACATTACGATCCAACCAAAATGACGACCCCAGCCGACACAGAGAGGGTCAGAACCGCACTTGCTAATCAAGTCGAGTTGACCAGGGATCACAGTCTCCAATTAGAGCGGGCTGCGGCTGCGGTGCAGAGTCTCAGGGATCAGGTCCTGCCTATGCAAGGGTCAATGGCCGCTATGGCGGGACAACAGTCCGACATTCTCGCTCAGCTTCACTCGCTGGGCGACACCGTTAATGCTTTTCATCTCTCACAACCTTCAGGAGCATTCCCCGCAGCCCCAGCAGATCCCGCACCTCGGGAACCCCGTCTCTCCGTCCCACGGCTGTTCGACGGCAATCCCGAGGAGTGTGCCACATTCATCATGCAATGTGAGTTGGTTTTCCGTCATCAACCAAGCCGGTTTTCTGCTCGTGGGTCCCAAGTGGCTTATATGACGAACTTGCTTTCAGGCCATGCTGCCCAGTGGGTCACTTCCTCCTGGGCAATGGAAGCAGATTTTGTGTTTTCCTATCCAGACTTCGTGGCGGAGCTCCGCAGAGTGTTCCACCATCCAGCCCGAGGTCTGGACCCTGGAGCCCGGTTTTTCCTCGACTTCGAGTTCGCCACCCGAGCCAACATTCCACTTGAGGACCTTGTGAGGCCCTTGGAGATCTTTTCGTTGGACCAACACCGCCTGGCCGACATCTCTCAACGCACCGGCCCAGTCGTGCTGACCATCGCTGGGAACCACGTCGAGAGAATCCAGTTCCTCATCACCCAATCCCCCCTTGTCCCGGTGGTCCTGGGTAGGCCCTGGCTCGCGCTGCACGAGCCCCACATCGCCTGGTCCTCCGGTACCATCAGGGGCTGGGGCTCCTCCTGTCACGCCCTGTGTCTGCAGGCGGCGTCCTGTCCCCCGCCCCGGAGGCCCGCTGGTGAGTTGCCTCCGGACCTCTCGTCCATACCTCCCGAGTACCACGACCTCTTGGAGGTTTTCAGTAAGACCAGGGCTCAGGCCCTTCCACCTCACCGCCCCTATGACTGCGCCATCGACCTCCGCCAAGGGGCTCCCCTTCCCGGCAGCCGCCTCTACAGTCTGACTGTCCCGGAGAAGAAGGCGATGGATCTCTACATCTCTGAGTCGTTGGAAGCAGGACTCATTCGGCCTTCCTCCTCCCCGGTGGCGGCCGGGTTCTTCTTTGTTGGTAAGAAGGATGGGGACCTGCGACCCTGCATCGACTATCGTCAGCTCAACGAGATCACCATCAAGAACAAATACCCTCTACCTCTCATGAGCTCCACCTTCGAGCCACTGACCCAGGCCTCGTTCTTCACCAAGCTGGACCTCCGGAGTGCCTACCATCTTGTCCGTATCCGTGAGGGCGATGAATGGAAGACCGCCTTCAAGACCCCCAGGGGCCACTACGAGTACCTAGTAATGCCGTTCGGCCTCACCAACGCCCCGGCGGTATTCCAGGCACTCATGAACGACGTCCTTCGTGACATGCTGGAGGTGTTCGTGGTGGTGTACCTGGACGACATTCTCATCTTTTCCAGGACCCTCGAGGAACACATCCAGCATGTCCGCCGTGTGCTGGAGCGCCTCCTCCACAATCGGCTCTTCGTCAAGGCGGAGAAGTGCCGTTTCCACTCCAACTCCGTCGACTACCTGGGCTTCATCGTTGAGAAGGGCTTGACCCGAGCGGATCCTCGCAAGATCCAGGCTGTGGAGGATTGGCCAGAACCCACCACTCGGAAGGAGTTACAGAGTTTCCTCGGGTTCGCCAACTTCTACCGAAGGTTCATCCGGAACTACAGTCAAGTGGCGGAGCCACTTACCAAGCTGACCTCCCCCGCTCTGCCGTTCGACTGGTCCCCAGCGGCATGCGCTGCGTTCGTATCCCTCAAGAGAAGGTTCACTTCCGCCCCTATCCTGCTCCACCCTGACCCCAAGAGACAGTTCATCGTGGAGGTGGACGCCTCGGATTCTGGCCTAGGCGCTGTCCTATCCCAACGTTCTCTTTCAGACCAGAAGGTGCATCCTTGCGCCTTCTACTCGCGTCGCTTCCTCCCTGCCGAGAGGAACTACGACACCGGCAATCGGGAGCTGCTGGCGGTCGTGGCTGCGCTGGAGGAGTGGCGTCATTGGCTAGAGGGTGCCGAGGAGCCTTTTACCATCTGGACGGACCACAAGAACCTGACGTTCATCCGCGCTTCCAGGCGCCTCAACGGTCGGCAGGCGAGATGGGCCAGTTTCCTCAGTCGGTTCGACTTCTCGCTGACCTTCCGCCCCGGTTCCCGCAACACGAAGGCCGACTCCCTGTCCCGGATGCACTCCAAGGGGGCTCCACCCTCTGAGGACCCTACTCCCATCCTCCCGGAGGCCCGAGTGGTTGGAGCCATCACCTTGGGCATCGAGGGTGTGGTAAGGCGTGCCCTACGCTTCCAACGTGCTCCTAGCAACGTCCCTAGGAGTCGTCTCTTCGTCCCCGACTCTGTCCGGTCCCAGGTACTGCTGTGGGGCCATACCAGCCGGTTCGCCTGCCACCCTGGCGTCCATCGCACGTTCTCCTTCCTGGCTCGTCGTTTCTGGTGGCCCACCATGCGGAACGACGTCAAGGAGTTCGTATTGGCCTGCACGGTCTGTGCCCGCAGCAAGGCCTCTCACCAGGCACCCTCCGGGCTCTTGCAGCCACTTCCCGTTCCGAGCCGTCCGTGGTCACATGTGGCGCTGGACTTCGTCACTGGTCTGCCCTCCTCCCAGGGGAACACCTGCCTTCTGACCGTGGTGGATCGATTCAGCAAGGGGGTTCACCTCGTGGCCCTCTCCAAGCTTCCCTCGGCGGCCGAGACGGCGGACCTCCTGACGCACCACGTGTTCTGCCTTCATGGGTTTCCCCAGGACATCGTCTCTGACCGGGGGCCCCAGTTCACCTCCCAGGTATGGCGGGCCTTTTGCAAGGGATTGGGGGCAACGGTCAGTCTTTCCTCTGGTTATCATCCCCAGACTAACGGGCAGACGGAGAGGATGAACCAGAGCGTGGAGTCTGCTCTTCGGTGTGTGGCAGCCGAGAGACCAGCATCCTGGAGCCGTTTCCTTCCCTGGGTTGAATACTCCATCAATTCAATGGTCAGTTCCGCCACCGGCCTCTCCCCCTTTGAGGTCTCCCTGGGCTACCAGCCCCCTCTTTTCCCCGCACAGGAGACGGAAGTGGCAGTTCCCTCCGAGCAGGTCCACCTCGACCGCTGCCGACGAGTTTGGGAGATCACCAGGACCGCGCTGCTCCGGACATCTGAGCGCGCCTGTCATGGTGCCGACCGGCGCCGGGTCCCTGCGCCGACTTACCGCCCTGGGCAGAGGGTGTGGCTCTCCGCAAAGGACCTCCCGCTACGGTCCTCGGCCAAGAAGCTCAACCCCCGTTTCGTCGGACCTTTCGAGGTCCTGAAGGTACTCAGTCCGGCGGCCCTGCGCCTGAAACTTCCTGCATCCATGCACATCCACCCCGTGTTCCATGTCTCCCGGGTTAAGCCCGTCTCCCTCAGTCCCCTTATGCCTCCAGCTCCTGATCCGCCGCCTCCCGTGTTGGTGGATGGTCACCCCCAGTGGCAGGTCCGCCGGTTGATGGGCGTTCGTCGGCGGGGCCGGGGGTTCCAATACCTGGTGGACTGGGAGGGTTACGGCCCTGAGGAGCGTAGCTGGGTCTCCCGGCAGCTCATAGTGGATCCCGGCTTGATCACTGACTTCCATCGTGCCCATCCTGACGAGCCGGGTCGGCCTGGTCGCCGGGTGGCTCCCGTGGAGGGGGGGGGTACTGTGAGGTTTCTGTCCTTGCTCACTCACTCGTTCTGTTCCTTTAAACCACCTCGCTCTGTTTTCATTTGTTTCTGTTAATCATTCAATTCCCCCATTCACACGCTTCTTCCCAGTGACGTCGTCAGAGACGTCGTTGATTGGTTCTCTCCCGTCCGCACGCTTTTCAATCACATTCCCCAGCTGTCACTGCTTGTCAATCAATCAATCCCGTATTATTTATACCCCGTTTCTCCACTCTAGTTTTGTTGGATCGTTTTGATATTTCTCTGTTTGCATTCTCCGTTCCTGCTGCTGCTGCTGTTTGCTCTCTGTGCTTTGCCTCCAGGATATTCCAAGAAGCCTTCCTCTTGGACACCTTTTCCCCGTGGCGACGCGCTCGCTCCGCTGCTGTTCCAGCACTCATTGCGCACTACGTCTGGGTGCGTTTTTTACTGACTGTCTTGATCAAATTCCGTTTTCGTGTGTTTCTATAACACTGAAGATTACCACCTTTTTTATCAGACAGTCACTCACCCAGCGATCACCTTTTTGTTGTTCTCACTGGGATAATATTTTTGGGACTTTACATCTCCCTCTGTGTGTTGTTCACACCGAAGATATTATTCACATTGGATTGTTTTTTGAACTTCACTCTCAGTGTCTATTTTTGCACCGAAGATATTCACTTGGGATTGTGTTTTGGAACAGTGCTCACTGTGTGTATTTACACGAAGATATTCACTTGGGATTGTGTTTTGGAACTTTGCTCACTGTGTGTATTTGCACGAAGATTAGTTCACTTGGATAACTTTTGTATTTGGGTACAAGTCACCTCTCCTGTTCTCCTGCTCGTTCCACCTGCACCCTTGTTGACTCGCTCCCTCTCTCTCTCTCTCGGTCCCGCAACACTTCGGAGATTCTGCCGAGAGAAGTCTGCAGAGCGGCTCAGACGTCAGCATCTGCTACCCCCTACTACCACCACGGGAGAAGCTGCAGAGCAGCAGAACATTTTCCCCCTTGCTTGTGTACCTGTCTTGTTTGACTTGCCTATTCTGTGCTCATTAATTAGTCTCAATAAACAAGCCCTTGTTTTTGGCAATCCTGAATTCCTACTCTCTTGTGTCGTGCGTTTGGGGTCGGTGTCAAACCATAACAACCTCTCAGTTTGTGTTTCATAAATCATAAAAACACGCTTGATTTGCTTAGATTTACGTACGGAATTCAAAAAACAGCTTGATCTCCTTAAATGTACGTACGGAATTCTAAGGACACGCTTGATCAACTTGGAGTTACGTACGGTTTTTGAGACAAATATTTCGCTGTTTTCCCCGTGGGGATTCGTGTGTGATGCTTCTTCTTCTTAGAGGTCTATCAAAAATAAACAAACGCAGAAGTAGAATCCACAATCGTAAAAACGATCCACACACACACACCTCTCAATCTGTGTTTCATAAAACGCTTGATTTACCTATGTAATTCTAAAAACACGTTTGATCTGCTTACATTTACGTACGGAATTCTAAGGACACGCTTGATCTGCTTGGAGTTACGGACAGAATTTTTAGACAAATATTTCACTGTTTTCCCCGTGTGGATTTGTGTGTGAAGCTTCTTCTTCGTCGGTGCTACCGAACACGGCCTGAGTTGCGTTCGGCTCATGAGCGCTACCAGTGGCCAAAATCGCACATTATCTTTAGCCCTATCAACATTCCATTATGAAAATGAATGCTCAAAGTAAATAGTACCATTTTGAAGATAACAACTAGGGCTTTCAAATGATATAAAATATCTGTATGATTATCATGATTATTATTATTAATATCTTTCATATTTGATACAGAAATTATTACAAAAATCTTGTCCGGCCACCACATTTCAACAAACAACTGCATTTTCAACCACTTTACTGACAAACTAGCAGGAAACTTAGAGATATAGACAATTATATGGGCAATATAGAACAGCTTTATTGTTCAAAAGTTATTATAATTATAGTGATAGTAATAAAACAATTCCGTCTGAAAATTCACTTGAATGGGTTTATGATGAATATCTGTTTGTGGGTATACTCAAAGTCATATATTATTCATATCTTTCAAATTGGCTACAGATATGATTACAATGCAGCTGTATTATGTAAGAAATACATACAGTATATAATAATGGTATATTATAATTGTAAAGTGTTTTTTGATGTTTTTTTTGGTTGTTTTGGTGTAAATCTAATCTAATATATAATCTATAAATGCTAAATGCTATAATGATCTGATAAAGTATACAGTATTCACATAAGGTGCTATAGGTTCCTAGTTGGAGGTCTGGCAGCAGTCCCTGCCCACTGTTGTGGAGTCTGATGGCCGCTGGTATGAAGGACTGGCCGAGGCGGTTAGTTGAGTGACTAGCTCATCATAGAGGGGTGGGAGGGATCATCCAGGATAGCAGCCAGCTTCCTTCTCATCCTCCTCTCTGCCTTTAGATTGGCAAGAGTATAGGGTTTTAGGATGAGGTGGAGGTGGTGGAGTCATATAAGTTCCTTGGGGTACACCTGAACAATAAACTGGACTGGTCGGACAACAAAGGCCCTCTACAGGAAGGGACAGATCAGGCTGTTCTTCCTGAGGAGACTCAGGTCCTTTAATGTTTGCAATAGACTCCTGCAGTCATTCTACCAGTCTAGTGGCCAGCGTCCTCTTCTATGCTGTGGCATGCTACATGGCATGGGGCTACATCAAATCGAGGGACACCAACAAACTGAACAAGCTGGTGAGGAAGGCTAGCTCCGTGGTGGGAGTCGAGCTGGTCAGACTAGAGGTGGTGGCAGAGAGGGGGATGAGAAGGAAGCTGGCTGCAAGGCATCAGGGAGTGAGGAAACCGTACACTGTTTTTGGCCCTGTTCAAAACGTGATGTTTCCGCTTACATCATAATGTGTCACACTTGTCAGTTAACAGGGAAGACGTCAGCATCTGCTACCCCCTACTACCACCACGGGAGAAGCTGCAGAGCAGCAGAACATTTTCCCCCTTGCTTGTGTACCTGTCTTGTTTGACTTGCCTATTCTGTGCTCATTAATTAGTCTCAATAAACAAGCCCTTGTTTTTGGCAATCCTGAATTCCTACTCTCTTGTGTCGTGCGTTTGGGGTCGGTGTCAAACCATAACAACCTCTCAGTTTGTGTTTCATAAATCATAAAAACACGCTTGATTTGCTTAGATTTACGTACGGAATTCAAAAAACAGCTTGATCTCCTTAAATGTACGTACGGAATTCTAAGGACACGCTTGATCAACTTGGAGTTACGTACGGTTTTTGAGACAAATATTTCGCTGTTTTCCCCGTGGGGATTCGTGTGTGATGCTTCTTCTTCTTAGAGGTCTATCAAAAATAAACAAACGCAGAAGTAGAATCCACAATCGTAAAAACGATCCACACACACACACCTCTCAATCTGTGTTTCATAAAACGCTTGATTTACCTATGTAATTCTAAAAACACGTTTGATCTGCTTACATTTACGTACGGAATTCTAAGGACACGCTTGATCTGCTTGGAGTTACGGACAGAATTTTTAGACAAATATTTCACTGTTTTCCCCGTGTGGATTTGTGTGTGAAGCTTCTTCTTCGTCGGTGCTACCGAACACGGCCTGAGTTGCGTTCGGCTCATGAGCGCTACCAGTGGCCAAAATCGCACATTATCTTTAGCCCTATCAACATTCCATTATGAAAATGAATGCTCAAAGTAAATAGTACCATTTTGAAGATAACAACTAGGGCTTTCAAATGATATAAAATATCTGTATGATTATCATGATTATTATTATTAATATCTTTCATATTTGATACAGAAATTATTACAAAAATCTTGTCCGGCCACCACATTTCAACAAACAACTGCATTTTCAACCACTTTACTGACAAACTAGCAGGAAACTTAGAGATATAGACAATTATATGGGCAATATAGAACAGCTTTATTGTTCAAAAGTTATTATAATTATAGTGATAGTAATAAAACAATTCCGTCTGAAAATTCACTTGAATGGGTTTATGATGAATATCTGTTTGTGGGTATACTCAAAGTCATATATTATTCATATCTTTCAAATTGGCTACAGATATGATTACAATGCAGCTGTATTATGTAAGAAATACATACAGTATATAATAATGGTATATTATAATTGTAAAGTGTTTTTTGATGTTTTTTTTGTTGTTTTGGTGTAAATCTAATCTAATATATAATCTATAAATGCTAAATGCTATAATGATCTGATAAAGTATACAGTATTCACATAAGGTGCTATAGGTTCCTAGTTGGAGGTCTGGCAGCAGTCCCTGCCCACTGTTGTGGAGTCTGATGGCCGCTGGTATGAAGGACTGGCCGAGGCGGTTAGTTGAGTGACTAGCTCATCATAGAGGGGTGGGAGGGATCATCCAGGATAGCAGCCAGCTTCCTTCTCATCCTCCTCTCTGCCTTTAGATTGGCAAGAGTATAGGGTTTTAGGATGAGGTGGAGGTGGTGGAGTCATATAAGTTCCTTGGGGTACACCTGAACAATAAACTGGACTGGTCGGACAACAAAGGCCCTCTACAGGAAGGGACAGATCAGGCTGTTCTTCCTGAGGAGACTCAGGTCCTTTAATGTTTGCAATAGACTCCTGCAGTCATTCTACCAGTCTAGTGGCCAGCGTCCTCTTCTATGCTGTGGCATGCTACATGGCATGGGGCTACATCAAATCGAGGGACACCAACAAACTGAACAAGCTGGTGAGGAAGGCTAGCTCCGTGGTGGGAGTCGAGCTGGTCAGACTAGAGGTGGTGGCAGAGAGGGGGATGAGAAGGAAGCTGGCTGCAAGGCATCAGGGAGTGAGGAAACCGTACACTGTTTTTGGCCCTGTTCAAAACGTGATGTTTCCGCTTACATCATAATGTGTCACACTTGTCAGTTAACAGGGAAGCCGAGTCAGACAATCAAACCGGCCCCACTCTCTCCTAGAGCAGCGGTTCTCAACAGGGGTGCCGCGGCACACTAGGGTGCCTCAGAGAGCTGCCAGGGGTGCCTTGAGATTTCTCAAAAAAAAATTTAAATAGTTTTAATATGATTACAGAAAATTATCACTAAAGTGCTATCTGTTGCAGCTGCAGTTTTCCCTAAAAATACCATATTTGGATAAGTTTGACCATTTCTCAAAACTGAAAATCATTCTTTTAAAAATGTTCTTTAATATGTCTTTGGTAGCTTTTTCATTTGTTTATTGGACAAGTCCGGCAGAGAGGAAGGATGGGAGAGAGATATGGGGGAAGAAATTCAGCAAAGGTTGGGACGGCCGCAATGCACTGCAGCATAGTTACATGGTGCACCATGGCGCCCTGAAAATCATTATTTAATAAAACACAGAAAAGTTCAAGTTCAAGTTCGTTTATTAGTGGTCATACAGAAATACAGAATACCTTGCATGAAATGTTTCTTTCTGTTTTGCTCCTGAGAGTGTGCTAGACAATAACAGATAGTATAGATAAGTATAATAAGTAAAATATTTTAAGTCAAGAGTCACATAAAACAAGTGTAAACAACAATTGCTCAGTATACCTCTATTTACAGTATGTACATATGGTACAAAAATGGTCAGGTAGGATGCGTGTTTTTATGATTTATGAAACACAGATTGAGTGGTGTGTGTGTGTGGATCGTTTTTACGATTGTGGATTCTAAAAGGATCACCAAGTTTCTCTGGATAAAGAACCCCTTTACAGACAACATTGAGACAAAGCTTCCTGACACATCTCCATCCCAACTCTTGGAAGAACTCATTTAAATCTCATCTGATACCACCTGGAGAGCTCGTTTCAGTGAAGTGCCCCTCGAAACAGTGTGGTGCTGAGTACCAAGTATCTCATGATGCAGCAGTTAAAGGGGACATGCATTGCTATTCCTTGCATTATTTGGGCAACTTTACACAATTCCTGTAAGTCTATGGAAGACATCTGTAAGGTTTTTATTTTTTTTTAAATCATTGTTTTATAGGCCAAGTCATATTCTTATTTTAACCTCCACTGTATTTTTTTTTAATAGCGTTAGCGTTTTAAGGGAGCTTACTGTCCTGACTTTTTCTTTTTTTTCTTTTTAAGTTTTAAAGTTAAATGCGTCAATCTGGTGCACTTTGAGAGCAAAATTAAAAGGCTAGATCTATGATGAACGTTGTGCTCAAAACACAAAATCGACTAGACACTAGAGCATACATTTGAGCAAAAGTGGTTACCTGTGTTGAACTAGTTTATTTTTTAGAAAATTAAAAAAAATAGACTGGATTACTATTACGACTACTACCACTGCCAATACTACTGATACATCCCTATTGGGAAACTTTATAAAAGTAAATTTTTCTTTTTTTTAATATAAATCAAAATATTATATAAATATAATAAAATTTACGGAAATCCGTCTCAAGACGGAACGCTTTAATGCCTGTATATATAATATACGAAAAGAAAACTTTAAACTGTGGTTACCTGATCAGCTTGTGATTTGTGTCTATGTGCACACGGTACTTTGGACAGGGCACAGAGTATGTACGCCTGATGACGCAGCCCAACTCAGTCATTCTGCACAAAACCCCAAGACTGTCCACACGGTGCGTGGATGCTCTGACTCTGTCCCATTGCAGACGGTGTCCCTGTGCCTGCAGACTCCCTTTCACAAGTCGATAGCCGACATGGGGCATCCTCATCTTAATTTCTGTGACCATTGCATCCAGCTCTTCATCGGTACAGGTGGCATATTGGCGATGCAAGCCACAGGCAGCCCTATCTCAAGGAGATTAACCAAGCGATCCATGTCGAATACTACCCTTGGGCGTCCAGGTCCAGGTCCTCTTTCCAGGTGTATCTCTGGAGGTGGGTGTTGGTTTTGTCTGTGTCTCTGAATCATGTTGTGCAGCTCTGTCAAACATTCCATAAACCCCTCAGACATTTGAATGTGCATGTGAATATGGCATCAATAAAAACCATTTCCTGACTGCACACGAACTCAAGATAGTCGATATCCAGTGGTGGGTGCTGGAGCACGTGTGAAAGGCGGTCTTGCAACCTCGCCATGATGTGCTGTTTTAACAATTCCTACGGAAAAAGGAAAAACCTGTGAGGGAACAATTCAACTTTGCTATATTTTACACTATATGTAACGAAAATCTCCTTTTGTTTACCTATACCTATATATAATCCCTTGTGCTTGAATGAGGGTAAGCTAATATTAATATGGCTCTCCAACAATAATTTACAATCTGATTAAGATAAAATAATCCTTAATTGATTCCCTTCGGGGAAATTCGGGTGTCAAAGCAGCATGGGGGGGGGGGGGGGGCATACAGGGTGGGGGATCCGGGTATGCATAGCTTCACAATACAAATACAATATAGTAATATAAAAGATACAAACACAAGATAGTCCAGTGGTGAGAGTCCAGTGATATGAGTCTCTAGTGCAAAGAAACAAGATAGTCGGTACAGTGATGTGAGTCTCTAGTTCTCATACAAATAAATAAAGTCAAAGGTCTGTATTACATAACTTCCTACAGGAAGAGTGTCGCTGCTTTCTCTAGTCGGGTCCCAGCTGCAAAACTGCAGAGTTACTGTATTGCCCTGTATTTTACTGTCGTACACTTTTACTGTTATGTAGACTGTTCTGTTTTGTGTTTTTATGTTTATGTGTGATGTATTGTGTATTGTGTACATGCACTTTTATTATGTTCTTGTGTGATGTACCGCACATTTTATTGCTGTCTGATGTTTTCGGGTGTTATTGCTGTCATCTTGGCCAGGTCTCCCTTGCAAAAGAGATCTTGTATCTCAATGGGACTTCCTGGTTAAATAAAGGTTAAATAAAAAAATAAATACAATATAGTAATATAAAAGATACAAACACAAGATAGTCCAGTGGTGAGAGTCCAGTGATATGAGTCTCTAGTGCAAAGAAACAAGATAGTCGGTACAGTGATGTGAGTCTCTAGTTCTCATACAAATAAATAAAGTCATCCACCCCAAATATTTCCCTAAACGTGTATAAATTATTAATCTGAATCCATTTAGCAATGTCGTTTTCTAATCCCATAGTTTATTTGTTCTATTTGTGTTGATTAAACATAAACAGTACATGTCAAATATGCTAAGGTAATTAGCTTTAATGTATTGCATACAGTTATCGTGGGCTACACCTGCATGCTATTGATTGATTGATTGATTTATTGATTGATTGAAAACTGTATTAACAGATTACAGAATGGGTACAGTACAGCTCAATACATACAATTGTTCAGGGGATGCAGACCAGAGAAAGACTTTCGTCTTGTTTACATCAGGGTCCCCCATTTTCAATTCATCATAACATGTGACCAGCTAGCTACACAATTAGCTAGCTGAAGCTACCAATGTAGGTATTCATATACCCTGTTAAATACTTAGAAATAATTTCAGTTACTTTGCCCATCATATGCGTGCTGGTTCCTGGCACCGTGCTCCATTACAGCATGGATTATCCATTCAGATCCATTACAGATAATGTACGATTTTGGCCACTGGTAGCGCTCATGAGCCGAACACAACTCGGGCCATGTTCGGTAGCGCCGAAGAAGAAGAAGCTTCACGCACAAATCCACACAGGGAAAACAGTGAAATATTTGTCTAAAAATTCTGTCCGTAACTTCAAGCAGATCAAGCGTGTCCTTAGAATTCCGTACGTAAATCTAAGCAGATCAAGCGTTTTATGAAACACAGATTGAGAGGTGTGTGTGTGTGTGTAGTTTTTACGATTGTGGATTCTACTTCTGCGTTTGTTTATTTTTGATAGACCTCTAAGAAGAAGAAGCGTCACACACAAATCCCCATGGGGAAAACAGCGAAATATTTGTCTCAAAATTCCATACGTAACTCCAAGTTGATCAAGTGTGTCCTTAGAATTCCGTACGTAAATCTAAGGAGATTAAGCTGTTTTTAGAATTCCGTACGTAAATCTAAGCAAATTAAGCGTGTTTTTAAGATTTATGAAACACAAATTGAGAGGTGTGTGTGTGGATCGTTTTTACGATCGTGGATTCTACTTTTGCGTTTGTTTATTTTTGATAGAAATCTACCCCCATATGTTTCCTGTCCAGGGCCCTATTCCCCGTACCTGGTTCAACTAAGTCGATCAAGAGTCCCATTATCCAGATTCAGTTAACCCGATGTTTGAAGCCGGGATTTTCCTGTTCCTCGAAGGTGGATTCAGTCTTGTTAACTCAAACCAGACTTGAGACCCAGGATAAGTGCGCGCGGCCGCTTCAGTTGAAAAGCCAGCACGTATCGATAGCAGAGATCCTGATTTTCTAACGGCATTGACTGATTAATTGATTTAAAACTTTATTAACAGATTGCAGTACGGCTCAATAGCCTCGCCGACAAGTTAAATGCATGATCTATAGGCTAATTTTAAGTCCCTCATTAACCCAATCAATCAGATTATATTTCTTTAAACTTGCCTGCTGGCAGTAGGTTTATGGATTGAATAATCAAATGAGATCTTGCTAGCGAAAATAATTAGTTTAACTGTTATACAGAATAAGGTTACGGCTCTCTTACCCATTGATTGATGTATGGTGGATCTTTTACTTATCTGCACTGTAGTGTAACGGTTTGTGGTTTTGACTTTCACGCAGACGGCCCGGGTTCGAATCCTAGTCTTTTCCTTCTTTTTGCAATGTAGGAATAATTCAATTTGGTGCACGTTGAGAGCTATATAAAGAATGACATCCTCAATGCATGTAGATTTATAATATTTTAACTTAAAACTAGGCTACTTTTGCGTATAATCATTAATATTATATTCCAAAAAAATTATATTGGAAACGCGGGGTTTCGAACACCGGTTGCCCGGTTGCCAGGATTCAGCACTAGCTGCTGCGCCACTGTGCCAGACGGGATAAATTCATTGTTTATCCATTAATGGACGAGAGACCCGTGTTTAGAATATTTTACTTTTGAATGAAGTTTTATCTCTTTATTCTCAAATGCATTAATGTGACGTCAACGGCTCATTCAATTTCTCAAATCCGTCAAACAGCGCATCTCATCAGACATTTTAATCCCAGTTACAATATCACACAAAAACCACAATCCCTGCATAGACACTTCAATTTTATGCTTGAATGAAACACAATCCGGGCGCTCCATTAAGCAAATCTACAGCGGAGAATATATAAAACTAATCAGAGCCAAACGCCCGATAGGTTTCATTCATTAAAAATATCCCCGCGGGATTCACATTTGCAATGCGCCGTTATTAAAATAACCACATGCAGCGTGTATCGCGACTCCGAGCGCCGTATATGACGTGCATTATTTTATTTAGGACAAAGTAAATCTATAGGCTCAATATGATTTATTATCAGCATTTAGTTCTATTATTATACATTTCAAAAGCCCCCTCTAGGAAAACGAAGCACAGAAACGTAATTCAGAATGGTATAATGCAGATCCTAGACTGTGAGAATCATTTCAGGAAGCGAGCTGTCATTTCTTTGCGGGGGCGTGGCCATGGTTCATCCGGCTAACTGAAGTTAACCCTGCTCCCGACCAGGCTCAAACTTTTTGATCTGTTGTCATGGTGATTTAGACAATCGAGCGTCAGGGAATGGGAAGGTCCGGCTTAAGTCAGGCTTGACTGGAAATTATCCGGCTAACTCAGTTATCCAGGTACGGGGAACAGGGCCCAGCTTGTCCGCCATCTTGCTTTAATTCCTAAAACCACAAACGCGCATTGATAGTGATGTGGTTGTGGGCGGGTCCTGGGACCAAGAGCGTTGGGTTATGAAAAATACCCACGTGTAAGTTGACTGTTTCAGCCAATCAGAATCGAGAAATTTGCATGCCGTTGTATAAAGATTATTTGAGCACGCCTGAAGACTGGGCTGTTGTTGATATGCAAAGACAGCTGTGGTCGGTAGTACTTAGCCGGGTGCTCACCTGGCTACTTGACTTTGCATGACAATGGCTCAGAGATGGACAAGCAGCCGTTTTCCGTGTGGTCCTATCATGTCGAGTCACGGCTTATTATCGTGCAGGGGACAATAACTGCATTCTGAAAACATGCAGGGTACATGTCCCATGTGTCATCCCCCCCTTAGTTATGCCCCTGCCCATGGTATACGTGCAATAGCAATATACAATGTGATATATAATATAAAATGATTAAACTAGGCTTTATATAAATGAGTACTACTGGCTAATAATGAGATCAGATGTATGCATTGCATTTTGGCCCTATCAAGATGGCCGCAGTGTGAGAGGTTGTGTCTCAATTGCTCGTCTGTTTGTCGCAGTTTGTAGCCGATAATACTGCTATTTGATCCACTTTAATTAGTTTGAATACTTTAATACCTCTTCGCCTTCCAGCTAGGTACTAAAACAAGATAAAGGGGGATGATTTCCTTCAAGAACGGTTATCAAGGTTTCCGTATGAGAGATATCCATATTGTACTTTACATATTTCTATCGTCAACCGCTCTCTGGCGCACGCGCAGTAACAGTACAAAAGGTAAACATGGCGCAGGTAGACCACATAAGTCTTTTCAAAATAAAAGACAGCGGAAACAATTCCACGTAAAATCAAATCAGAAATACATAGCATCATATAATTTACTCAATCACTTTATAAACAAAGTGTAACTGAGGGGTACAATTCCCTGACTGTATTGATAAGTATGGTATCATTAAACCACTACCTGCTTTATGTACTTTAAATACTGGCCACACAGTACATGATGTAGATATGATGAACACTTTCCCACCTGATGAAACGAAGTCCACACAAATGTATAAATCGAATATTTTATATAGCAAAGGGTATATACAACGTTCACTTAATGACATTTATGATTTGAATGCACTTGTAAGGCAAATGAGTATTCGTAGGTAAATCAACATTGAATGTCCAATCTCTGGTTACGCAGGGAGCAAGTATACAACCTGGTTCTTTAGGGAACTATAGCGATGGTACTTAAATGATTATAGCTGGATACACTAAAGGGGGGTCCCGCTGGTTGTAAGACAGTAGGGGGGGGGGGTTAGGAGAGCCGCTGGCGGTATCCCATCTGGCCGACGATTTCTTGGGAGAATTCAGAGTGCTGAACACGGTGCCCACAGAACCTCGGTCCACAGATGAATACAGCTGGGCCCTCTGGTAGACGGTAGCTGCCGGTCCACAACGAAGAGACGTGAGGCGACCTCACTCGGGGTAGAGCGCCGTCTCACCTGGACTCCTCTCGGGGGGGTAGTTCCAACACTCAGCAGTGTTGGCCGTTATCCATGGCATAATCAAAGCACCCAAAGCACGTAGATAATCCAAGCCGTGGAGGGCTCGCCGTCGTCCGGGTGAAGTAATCCAATGTACAGGTCCACTCGTCCTGGCCCAGAGCTCCTCGGATGCAAGCACCACACGTGGTCTGCCCAGCCTGGTTAAGACTCTAGATAACGCCAGGAACGATGGGGGTACTGCTCACTTTATAACTCTAACCGAACGATGCACCATACATAATAGACTATTATTAACTTAATATATACCACTCGACGGTATAGTGCCAAACTATGACAATTCAACTATTAATCCACACGATGTCTCAATGCCTATTCTGAGGCCAAGTAGGCCATACTGCACCACACGTGCGTCGTGGGTGAGGCTTCACGTCTGTTACTATGTTGGAGGGTAAAGGACTAATGGACTAAAAGGAAGTTCTACTTTACTTGCGCCATATATATATGCGCTGTGAACAAATAGTACCATTCGTATTTCGCCAGACGCATTCCTACGCGGAACCGGGCTTGTAACGACATGTTCGTCGGCACGATTGAACTTGAACCAAGGGGCTTGGCTGCTGACGCCAGGTTCTCGTCCAATGGTAGAATGAAACTATTATGGGCTGTTAGTAGACTAAAGGGATATTCAGTGTATATGTACAAGGAATATACAGGGGATATCAAACGATATACAAATACTATTAAATATATATCCATAAATAAATATATATATTCGGTTTAATCTGATCCTTCACAACAGCCGCCCCCTAATTAGTCCCACCTAATTAGCCAAGCAGAGACAGATTAACCGCACTGTCTACCACTCAAGGTCCGCTGTAAGGGTCAGTCAACTCACAAAGTCATGGGGTCATGGTCGTCATCGATAGTGTCTGGGAGTCTGGGCAGTTCTATTAGCCTCGCCACGGGTCGTGTGTAAGTTCGCCCTTGGACGAGCACCTCGGCTGCTCGGACCTTGCCATCGGCACCGGTGATCACTTTGCTTACGCGGCCAGCCGGCCACATAGCTCTGGGTAGTGACTGGTCGATAATCATGACGACTGTTCCTTCTGTCAAATTGTCTCTCTCTTTTACCCACTTCTGGCGGGTCTGTAGAGACGGTAGGTAGTGGAGTAGAAAGCTGTTCCAAAACTTGTCAGCTAGTACTTGACTGTACCTCCACATTCTTCGGCCGTTCGCTTCTTCAGGCCTGTACATTGTCTGGGGTAGCGCGGGGTCCAGCCGCCCCATCAAGAGTGTGTTGGGGGTGACTGGGTCGACATCTGCCACATCACTGGAGACGTAGCCGAGGGGCTTGGAGTTCAATACTCCCTCGATCTCCGTGAGGACTGTCATTAGGACTTCTTCCGCCACGGTCTGGGCCCCAAGCACGGCGTACAGGGCTGTCTTTATAGAACGTACTTCTCGTTCCCAGGTTCCACCGAAGTGGGGTGCGTTCGGGGGGTTAAACTGGAAGTCAATCTGGGATGGAGCGAGGTGGGTCTTAAGTTCTGGGCCCATAGCTTGGAAGCTCTCTCTCAGCTCTCTTTCTCCGCCTTTGAAGTTTGTCCCGTGATCAGACAACAATGTAGACGGTTTTCCTTTCCGTGATGTGAATCTTCGGAAGGCCATAAGGAATGAGTCTGTGCTCATGGTCGGAAGGAGTTCGATATGTATCGCTCTGGTGGTCATGCATTTGAATACAATACCCCACCGCTTCTCGGTTCCTCTTCCTTTCTTTATATACAACGGGCCAAAACAGTCCATGCCTGTGGAGTGGAATGGCTTGTCGCCGAGTCGGAGGCGACAGGGAGGTAGGTCAGCCATCCGGGGTATGCTGGGCTGTGCGCGCCACTTTCGGCAGTCTAGACAGGTTCGCTGGAAGCGTCGCACTGCTTCTCTTCCTTGAAGTATCCAATAGCGACGTCTGATCTCCGCGAAGACTCTCTCTGCTCCCGCGTGGTGTACATCCTCGTCGTATTTCTTTATGATCAGCTCTGTGACCTTGTGTCGGCTGTTCAAGACTATCGGGTACTTAACGTCATCCGGTAGATCGGGGGCTCTCCGCAGACGACCACCCACTCTGATGAGATTATGGGCGTCGCTCTCGGGTGCCAGGTGGAGCAGTCTGCTGTCTGATGGGACAGACTTTTCTCCCTGTAGACAGTCTAGCTCATCGGGGAACGAGTCTCTCTGGGCTCGTTGTAGTAGAAGAAGTTCTGCTTCTTCGTAGTCAGCTGCTGAAATGTCGGCAGTGGACTGAATCTCTGGGTGGTGCCACAGGAATGTCTTTAGCTGCGCACTCTGTAGGGTAACGCAATCATCTATGTTGGGGTCTGTGGAGGCGACTGTGCTCAGTCCACAGAACATAGGTTTCTTGTTCTCAGCCTCCTCTTTACTCGCTTCCCGTGGGGTGGGCGTAGGCCACTCTTCTTCCGGGAGCTTGAGGAAGTCGGGTCCGTCACTGTAGATGTTGCGACGGGTGAGGTCATCTAGGGACATTCCCCGGGTGATGACGTCAGCTGGGTTGTGTTTGGTGTCCACATACCGCCAGCTCGCTGCTTCTGTTAACTCTTGAATCTCGGTGACTCTGACTCCCACGAAGACCTTGTATCTGCATGAATCAGACTTGATCCATGTGAGTACTGTCGTGGAATCTGACCACAAGATTGTTCTGTGCACCGGAATGGTGAGTTCACGTTGGATTAACGTGGCTAGATGCGCTCCTGCTAGGGCTGCGCAGAGCTCTAGACGCGGGATAGATTGTTGCTTTCGTGGGGCTATTCTTGAGCGAGCCAGGATGAAAGCAGTGTGTATCTCTCCTCCCTTCTCTTGGGCACGCAAGTAGGCCACCGATCCATAGGCTACTTCGGAGGCGTCACTGAAGACGTGTAGATCCATCTTGCATGTCTCTGGCCTCACTGTGGGTGCGAAGTAGCTGCGGCGTATATTGACGCCTGGGAGTGAGCGGAGTTCCGTCTCCCACTCTCTCCATGTGGAGGCAAGGTGTGTGGGTATTGGGTCGTCCCAGCCCTGGTCCTTGTCCCATAGTGCTCGTACAATCATCTTTGCCCTGGTGGTGTAAGGTAGAATACATCCCAACGGGTCATATTGTCTGGCGAGTGTTCTGTACACACTCCGTCTGGTGGTCGGTATCGCCGTCGACCTTCCCTGCTCCGTGGTCAGGGGTTTGTGTCTATAGTGGAGCGAGTCTGTTTTGAAGCGCCAGACTAGTCCTAGTGTCATTTCTTGGGCTTCTCCTGGGATGGTCGCCATCCAGGTCTCGCTGCTGGCAGCCTTGTCCGCGGGGGAGAGGCTGCGCAATACGTGCGGGTCACTGCTGGCCCACTGCCTGAGATCAAAGCCACCTTTGATCAGGGAGGCGCGTAGCTTGATTAGGAGAGCCTCGGCTTCTTCTTGAGTCGAAACGCTTTGTAAACAGTTGTCCACGTAGAAACTGTTCTTCACACTGCGTCGGACCTCTTCATCTGCTGCTGGGTCCTCTGTGACGTGTTTCTGTAGTGCAAATGTAGCACAGCACGGGCTGCATGTGGTTCCGAAGGGGAGGACTTCCCACTGGTAGATGGCTGGGTTCTCATCTCCGATCCTCTCTCTCCATAGGAACCGCAGCAGGGGCTTGTCCTCCTCCACTAGTCTCACCTGCAGGAACATCCCTTTGATATCCCCGCTGATAGCCACCTTGTCCTGGCGGAAGCGTAGTAGCACGCCTAGTAGAGAGGGGCCGAGTGTGGGGCCGGGCAAGAGCTCTTTATTCAGATTTTGCGATCCGATCTGGTAGCTGCAGTTAAACACAATGCGATTCTTGCCGTTGTGGTGGACCTTGTGGTGCGGCACGTACCATGATTCGGTCGTCTGATCGGCCTCTTTAATGTCAATCTTTGTCACGTGTCCCGCTGTGATTAGCTTCTCAATCTCAGCGCGGTACACACTCTCTTGAGCGGGGTCTTTGGCTAGGCGCCGCTCTGTGTTCAATAGATACCGCTCCGTGGCGTCTTTCTTTGCGTGAAAGGTGGGCATTCCCTCTCGCCTCAGGAGTGGAGTTGCGTATCTCATCACTCCGCCGACTGTGACTCTCTTTGTCCCTTGCTCGAGGAGGTTGATGGCGTAAATGTCTTCTTTAGAACGAATATCTTTCTTTTCGTTCTTAAAGGGCATTGTCTCTAGTGTCCATAGCCTCTCGACATGCTGCAGGAGAGTGGTGTCTTCTTCTGTCGTTCTGGAGTGGAGGCAGCTAGTGGCTGCTGTTCGGTTGAGAGATTTAGCGAGGGGGCCTTGTAGTGTCCACCCTAGGCGGGTCTCGACTGCTGCAGGACAGCCTCGGGGTCCTGTATGGACCCGGTCAATCGGGACGATGAGGTCTGCATGGTCGGAGCCTATCAGCAGGGTCGGGGTGGCGCCGTCTATGAGCGGGATAGGTAGTTGACGCAGGTGCACATATTTATCCATCAGCTTGGCGATGGGGTAGGTGTACTGCGATAGTCCTATTTCTTGGCTGGTGAAAGCATTTGTAATCCTATACCGTCGCTCTGGCTGCCCGCTTGCTGCGATAGTGAAGGAGACATTCTCGCCCTTTATCGTCTTTAAATCTCTTCTTATTGTCCGAATCGTCATTTGGTTCTCGCTCCCCCGCAGTCCCAGCTGGGCCGCAGCGGACGCGAGCAGAAGGGTCTTCTCTGACCCGTCATCAAGGACGGCGTAAGTGTCCATGACTTTATCTTGGTAGCTCAATGTCACACGGACTACCTTTAAGAGCACTTGGGCGCCACTGCTGCTGGCGGGGTCAATGTACATGACACTTGCCTTGGTGCTGCTCGATGGTGCAGGTGCAGGCCTTCTTCTGTTACTGTCGTGTAGTACATCTAGATGGGCTCCGTCACACCGACTGCACCTCTTCTTTAGGCGGCATTCGGCTGCCATGTGACTGCGCGCACATCGGTAACAGTGCCTGTTGGACTTTATCTATTGACTCACTTCTTCTGCATGCATCTTTGTGAACAGGTCACATTGTGACAGCCAGTGTTCCTTCTCGCAGTAGGGGCACACCATCTTCCACTTCTCTTTTCTCGAGGGGGTACTGTGGTTCTTACTGCTCGGTACTGATTCTGATTGGTGCATGACAGTCACCGATCTTCTTCCATCGTTTATTCTCCTGGGTCCCTCTCTGGAGCTTGGCGTGCTCCGCACGAACATATCCAGTCGTAGGCTGCTGACTTCTCTCGCCAGGAAGTCGGCTAGATCGCGGAGGGATGGTTCGGGACCGTTAGGATCACGGTGGTCTCTCTGCCGCCTGAAGCGCTCTTGTCTGGCGGGTGGCAGCTTCTCTAAAATCCTCTCGACGTTAGAGTTGGCGTATAGCTCGTGCATACCCTTTTCCCGTTGCGCTCCCAGCATCCCTACCAGGGACTGCACTTTTATAGACAGGTCGTCTAATGAGCGATTGTCTGTTGCTGGGGGTAGGCGATCAATATGCCTTATCTCTTGGATTACGTAATCCCATATACGTCCATATCTCTGGTCCAGCGCTGCTAGAGCCGCGGTGTATGGGGTCGTAGAGGTGGCATAGGCTAGCGCTATATTGTGCGCTCGCGGTACTTTCAGGTGCTTCAGTAATATTGCATACTTGTGGCGTTCATCAGCGACATCCACCATCATTGTCTCTAAGCACATCCGGAGCTCCGTGTACTGTGCTCGATTCTCATAGGTGAAGTCTGGAAACGTCGGCGTGGCAATGTATGACGCCGTGGATGGCTGATACATCGGCAAGCGTTGGGGGAGAGACCTCCTAGGCGAGTCTCCTCTTGCGCCTCTCTGTGGGCTGGTACCGGCAGGGTACCATGGCCCGCTGGTCCAGGTGCTATTCCTCGGGGCTGGTCGTGCTCACCCGTGAATAGAGTCGGGGGTCTGTAGCGCAGCGCCGCGGGGGTATAGCCTGGGCTGTACTGGACCTCCTGGTCCGGTGGAGTACTGTGCTGTCGTCGGGCTTGGTTCTCCTCCTCTCCCTCTTCTTCTTCTATCAGGTCCTCTAGATCCTGTAGTCGTTTATTTAGCTTCTCCGCAGTGTATGCCGCTCCTTCCTTGTAGCTGGGTCTCGCTTGGACCGGTCTGGGAAGGGGGTCTGCGGGGGGTATAGGCTTGGTCTGTTGGTCAAGTTCAGGGTCGCTTGCTCGGTTAGGAGACGCTGCCCTTGACTGTTGTCTCGACGAGTTCCTTGAACCCCTGGCGGAGGGAGAGGGTGTTGCCTTGAGGATCAGCTGCTCCATTAGTTGCGCTTGTAGCTTGTCGCGCTCGGCTTCGCGCTTGGTGAGATCTGCTTCTCTTTGGGCACCGGCAGCGGCGCGCTGGGCGTCGGCCCGGTCTCTTGCCATATTCTCTTCCATCTGAAGGCGTCTCATCTCCAGGCGTATGCGCTCTTCTTCGCTCCGTTGCTGCGCTTGGAGTTGTTCGCGCTCGATAAGCATCTGTGCTTGGAGTCGATCGCGTTCACCCTGAAGTCGATCGCGTTCACCCTGAAGTCGATCGCGTTCAGTAGAGGCTGTCAGGCTGACGAGGAACGCCTGTGATAGCATCCTCTCCGCTTCGCTGGGGGAAGACGGTTGTAGAGGTGAGCCGCTCCTGACGGTACTCGTTGGGGAGTCCCGGAGCTCTATTTCCTCGGCGCTCTCCTCCTCTTCTTCCGTGCAGAGTTCTCTCTCTGTAGGGTTGTCTTCCTCCCGGGGCTGGTCGGGGACTACTTCTTCGGTATTGGCGGGGGGTAAAGGCATGTCAGCTCCCTCCTGGTCCCCACCGTGAGCTTGGTCAGTTACATTAGAACCCACTAGGGCCTCTGTGGTCGGGGAAACCTGGTCGTTAAGGTCAGACATAATTTTACTTTCTACTTTTACCGCGTTTACCGTTTGTCGAAGGCTAGGTAGTTGACTGACAGCGTAATCCTCTAAGTACTGAGGTGGCTGTCGTCTGCGCTGCGGGCGTTCTACGTTAGGAGGACCGTTTCGTGGAGTGTTCATCATAGGCCATTTTAATATTAATAACACTATATTAATATTACACTAGTTACCCTCCGGCTCGAAGGACCAATTGTAACTGAGGGGTACAATTCCCTGACTGTATTGATAAGTATGGTATCATTAAACCACTACCTGCTTTATGTACTTTAAATACTGGCCACACAGTACATGATGTAGATATGATGAACACTTTCCCACCTGATGAAACGAAGTCCACACAAATGTATAAATCGAATATTTTATATAGCAAAGGGTATATACAACGTTCACTTAATGACATTTATGATTTGAATGCACTTGTAAGGCAAATGAGTATTCGTAGGTAAATCAACATTGAATGTCCAATCTCTGGTTACGCAGGGAGCAAGTATACAACCTGGTTCTTTAGGGAACTATAGCGATGGTACTTAAATGATTATAGCTGGATACACTAAAGGGGGGTCCCGCTGGTTGTAAGACAGTAGGGGGGGGGGGTTAGGAGAGCCGCTGGCGGTATCCCATCTGGCCGACGATTTCTTGGGAGAATTCAGAGTGCTGAACACGGTGCCCACAGAACCTCGGTCCACAGATGAATACAGCTGGGCCCTCTGGTAGACGGTAGCTGCCGGTCCACAACGAAGAGACGTGAGGCGACCTCACTCGGGGTAGAGCGCCGTCTCACCTGGACTCCTCTCGGGGGGGTAGTTCCAACACTCAGCAGTGTTGGCCGTTATCCATGGCATAATCAAAGCACCCAAAGCACGTAGATAATCCAAGCCGTGGAGGGCTCGCCGTCGTCCGGGTGAAGTAATCCAATGTACAGGTCCACTCGTCCTGGCCCAGAGCTCCTCGGATGCAAGCACCACACGTGGTCTGCCCAGCCTGGTTAAGACTCTAGATAACGCCAGGAACGATGGGGGTACTGCTCACTTTATAACTCTAACCGAACGATGCACCATACATAATAGACTATTATTAACTTAATAGAAATACGTCCCACTCGACGGTATAGTGCCAAACTATGACAATTCAACTATTAATCCACACGATGTCTCAATGCCTATTCTGAGGCCAAGTAGGCCATACTGCACCACACATGCGTCGTGGGTGAGGCTTCACATCTGTTACTATGTTGGAGGGTAAAGGACTAATGGACTAAAAGGAATTTCTACTTTACTTGCGCCATATATATATGCGCTGTGAACAAATAGTACCATTCGTATTTCGCCAGACGTATTCCTACGCGGAACCGGGCTTGTAACGACATGTTTGTCGGCACGATTGAACTTGAACCAAGGGGCTTGGCTGCTGACGCCAGGTTCTCGTCCAATGGTAGAATGAAACTATTATGGGCTGTTAGTAGACTAAAGGGATATTCAGTGTATATGTACAAGGAATATACAGGGGATATCAAACGATATACAAATACTATTAAATATATATCCATAAATAAATATATATATTCGGTTTAATCTGATCCTTCACAACACAAAGGATATTGGTTCTTTACACTCCCATCAAATCATTGGTGTGTCAAATATTGTAGGAAACCATGCATAAGCAAACACAATGATTTCTCAATGAAAAGTAAGCAATAACCAGAAATGTGGTATTAAAGTTTAGTCAAACACTTCAAACAAAATCAGTAACCAATAGTAACCATCTAGTCACTATCTAGCAATAAGATCAGTTTCTGAACTGGGCGTTCAAGCACTGACTGCTTAGTGAGACGTTCACCTTTCTTTCCCAGTTTTCTGTCACCTAGACATATTGTCACTCTCATAACAAGACCACCTCTATCCACTATAGAAACTTTACCTAATCTCCATTCATTTCTCAGCAGATCATCATCTTTCATCATCACTACCGGTATGTCACCTATCTGGAGGTTTCTCTTTGGGGTGTGCCAGCATTTCCTGATGGCAGTGTTAGATACTCTTTATGCCAGCGGCCCCAAAACTGTTCAGCTAAGTACTGTACATGCCACCATATTTTTCTAGCATACATGTCTTCTCTAATGAACTTGCCGGGGGGATGTAGAGCTAGGGTGGACTTTATGGTAAGTAGGTGGTTAGGGGTAAGTGGCTCGAGACTGTTGGGATCGTTGAGGTTGTCAACAGTGAGAGGGCGACTGTTTTTTTTATTGCCATTGCTTCATAGAAGAATACTCGGAGGGATGCATCATCTAATCTTCCAGAAGAGAGCAAGAGGGTCGAGTTGAGGATGCTTCTGACTGTCCTGATTTGACGCTCCCACACTCCACCAACATGGCTTGAATCTGGAGCATTCATGATGAAGTCGCACTGATTCTCAGAGAGAAAGGTAGCCAATTTGTTACTATCGACTTCTTTTGTATTTTATTTTTTTATTATTTTTTAAACAAACACATAAACAAACATGACAACACACGATAAGATATACAAGCATTAGTTGACAGTGCACATCCAATGAAATCACATTTTAGTTAATTGTCATATATAGGATATACCCTTAATACCTGTTATCTAAAAACCTACACACATATGCTCCAGCTCGTACACCCCCCTCTCGGACCCCCCATTGGATAATCCATCCATTTTCCCTCGCTCCTAACCAGACATTACCATTATATGCTAGCTTTTATTTTCTCCACCACTTCTAACCACAATGTCATTTTGGATTCATTGAGACCCAAAATTCTTGCTGTAGATATTTCTTGATAGATCACATCGAGATATGTAATAATCCAGACCTTTCGGCAATTTTTTTCCGGTTGGAACCATCGTGATGCTATCAGCTTTTTAGCCACTGTGATACCCGATAAAACCAATCTCTTTAGCTGTGGATGTACTGCACACTCAAAAACGTCATTCAGCAGTAATACAGAGGGGTGTACAGGTATATTCAGAGTTAAGAGATTTGATAATTGCTGGGTCACCTCTTTCCAGAATATCTTAACTGGTGGGCAGTCCCAGTACATGTGCATAAATGTCCCCTCGTCCCCATTTGTACATAAGGAGCATTTGGAGTCTTGTATAAGACCCATTTTTTCCAGTCTTATAGGAGTCAAGTATGTCCTGTGAATATAGTTAAGATTGATTTGTTGATGGTCCGGGTTCCTTGATGTGAGTCGAACATTTGCCCAGGCTTCTTGCCAATCAAAATCACTTTCCAGGTTTGGTATATCCCTCCTCCAGACGGAGTCTAGGTGGAGGGTTTCATATGAGGACGTTAGTAATTGATGATAAAAATCTGAAACAAAACCTCTTGATGTCTCTCTTTCATAGAAGAATTTGTGGTATCTGTGGTGTTCAATTGGTTTCGTTAATGGAACACCCTGAGTCTTCAAACATAACAATAACTGTATGTAAAAAAGATGTGTGGACTTGGTGAGATTACATTTTTTCCGTATTTCTTCATAACTACAGAAACCCTGTTTGTTAAAAACATCCCCTAATGTATGCCTTGCTTTTCCCATATAGGGAATCTTATAGGTTGTTTTCCAATCAAGAGTGCATTGTTATTGAATAAGGGAGTATGATTGTGCCATTTATGTGGGTTAGGATATTTTTTTTTGTGTTTCACGCCATATCCGGATCGCATGAGTAATTATGGGGCCAAATTTCCGTTCGCAATGCTTGATTGATAGTTTAGTGCAGGGGTCGGGAACCTATGGCTCGCGAGCCATATATGGCTCTTCTGGTGACAGCATATGGCTCCCAGAAATGTTTGAGTAAAAAAAAAAAAAAAAAAAAAAAATGTTTTAATACTTGTGATATTTCTTAATAATACTGTGTCATTTTAAAGTAAACAGAAATTAGTTTTGAAGATACAGCTAATAGTATCTGTAGCTGAAGATATAGCGAGCAGAGCTGGCGAGGGAACACAAGTGGACAGAAATTAAAAATCTTCAACCTGAAGACCAGCTGATTCTTAAAACTTGGAACGAGCTTCCTGTGACATACCACACAATGCAGCGTGAGTATTGCCTTATTGACCATGTTTGGCTCTACATATGCATGTGGGCAGTCATTCTCGCATATGAGGAACATTAATACCAACCTACGCTCACGTCTAACTGATGGAAGCCTCAACGCCTGCATGAAGCTCAACCTCACCACGTATGAACCAGATTACAAGACCATCAGCAAAACCATGCAGCACCAGAAGTCGCATTAAAAGTAAGACATATTTAATTTATTATACGTTAAAAATACTATATGGCTCTCAATGAAATATATTTAGAAATATTTGGCTTTTATGGCTCTCCCAGTCAAAAAGGTTCCTGACCCCTGGTTTAGTGTATGCTATGTGCTTCAGTCTATGTGGGGCTACTATGTTTTCTTCTAATTTTCTCCAGGATACTAATGCTTGGGGATCAAACCATGTTGTCAATGGTCTTAATGTGTACGCCTTAAAATAGTGGAAAAAATCTGGAAATGCCATGCCACCGTCTGCTTTATTTCTCTGTGCGGTGGATCTTTTTATACGTGGTGGTTTGTTATTCCAAATAAATTTGTATGTGGAGGAGTGTAATTTTTTCCAGTAACCCTCTGGAGGGGGTAACGGTAGCATTGAGCTGAAGAAGTTGATTCTAGGTAGTACGTCCATCTTAACTATTGATATCCGTGCCTGTACTGAGTTTTTAAGTTTTGCCCACCTATCAAGGTCGTCTTTGATTTAGTTTTGGATTTTTGTGTAATTGTGCTTCACCGTTTGTCTTATGGTGGGGAATATTTCCACTCCCAAACATCTAAAATGTTTTACCATAGGTAACTCTCCTGGGAGGGTTATATCTTTTTTTGCAGGGGCATTAAGTGGAAGGAAAGCTGACTTCGGCCAATTTATCTTGAATCCCGATAAATCTCCAAAGTTCTCAATCAACTTGAGCAGATGAGGCAGTGTGGTGTTGGGGTTTTGCATGAACAGTATTACGTCGTCCGCATAAAAACTAATTTTATGTTGTGTGCCCTTGATTACAATTGGTTCTATGGATTGGGATTGTCTTATATATTGTGCTAAAGGTTCTAATGATAGATCGAATAGTCCGGGACTAAGAGGGCAACCCTGTCTGGCTGAGCATGATACCGGAAAGATTCCGGAGGTGATTATACCTGTTGTAATCATGGCCGATGGGTCTTTGTATACTACTTTAATCATATCAATGAAACCTTTACCTAACCCAGACCTGGGCATTGTACGGCCCGCATTCTGACCGGCCCGCGAAAGATTACATGATAATAAAAAAAAATAAAAAAAAATAAAAAATAAATATTTTTTTTAATATTTTTTTGTTTCTTTTTTTTTAACTTTTTTTTTCATGTCAACGTTCACACGCACAATATATGCTTAGGAGACATGCTCAGAAGATGTTGGTTCTCTTTGGATCCACCTACATATGTGAACAGACATTCTCAGTCATGACGTTTACCAAGTCCAGGTACAGATCCTCTCTCACTGATGAACATCTGGCAGCTGTGCTTTGCATCTCCACCTCAGACATGCAACCTGACTTTGATGGACTTGTTAAAGCTCAACAGAGACTAGATTTCTCACACTGAATGAAAAAAAAAGAACTGAAGAACACTAAAATGTGGAAATATAACAAGTGAAATGGGACACTTGATATTTTTTTTTTTTTTTTGCACAGTTCTGAAAACATTAAATGTTTAATATAGGCATGTAAAGTAAAAAAGGCTACAAAACTGGTACACTTTTCTTTACACAGTTCAGTGCCATGTCTTGTTTATTTTTGCTATAAGATGATGTGATGTCTTTAGAAAGCTAAGAAAATCCTTGTTTCAATAGTATATGAAACTCAAAATGCCCTTTGTTATTAATGTTTCACATTTTGTTTATCATTTTGGAAATAAATTCTATTTGAATAAATTATATTTTTGAAAGCTAACCTCACTTTTTAATTGCCAAATAATAACATACACTCTTACCAGGGGTCAAAACAATGCCATTTACTGCTTTTTATATAGAAATAAAATGTATATTATGCATAATTGAGTTTGGAATTTTGGCCCGGCCCCCCAACATATTTTCAGTTGCTCATTCGGCCCCCTGGGGAAAATAATTGCCCACCCCTGACCTAACCCCATCTTCTATAATACTGCCCATAAATACGACCATTCCAGCCTGTCAAAAGCTTTCATTGCATCCAGGGACAGCATCGCCTTAGGTATGGTGTCGTCCTTGTCGGCATCTAGTACGTGCAGTATTCGTCTTATGTTATCAGTGATCAGGCGGCCTCTTATGAAGCCAGTTTGGTCCGGATGAACTAAAGACATCATATGCTTTTGTAATCTGATGGCTAATACCTTAGAGTACAGTTTGATATCGGTTCCGAGGAGGCTTAAGGGTCTGTAACTACCGCACTCGGTGGGGTCTTTGTCTTTTTTGAGAAGGACTGTTATGAGTGCAATATTGTCGTTCTTATGGAAGTTCCCCTCCTTGACTGAGTATAAGATCATATTTAGTAATAAGGGTCCAATTATGTCCCAACAAGAGAGGTACATTTCTGGTGGGATACCGTCTCTTCCAGGAACCTTACCACTTTGCATTTCGGATATGGCCTTCTTGAGTTCCTCTAGTGTGATCGGTGTTTCTAACTGTTTAGCGTCATCCTCTGAAAGTTTAGGGAGAATAATTTGATTAAGATATGTGTCCATTTTGTTTTGATCGAAGGTCGTTTCTGATTTATATAAGTTGGAGTAGAATTCTTTGAATGTATCGTTTATTTTTTCAGGGTCTGTTTCAAGTACTTGTTGTGCTCTAATGGTAGTTATATCTGCAAATTTTGCATTAATTCTTAATCGCATGGCTAATAGGTGACTAGGTTTAGAACCTTGGGAGTACTGCTGTTGTCTTGTGCTACGTATTTGTATTTCCGATTGTTGTCTGTATATGGCATTGATCTCTTTTTTTAGTACCTTAACTTGATTTTCTAGTCGAGTTGAGTTGTTGTATTGTAAAGAATTAAATAACGTTGTGTAAAGCGTTTCCAGTTCAGCCAGTTTTGTGCATCGATTCTTGCGCATTTTGGAGGAAAAGCTATCAGTGAAATCCTTGATCATTCCCTTTACCGACATCCATATTATTCTGGGGTCTTGCACCGAGTTTGCATTCTCCCGTAGGAATACTGTAAGAGCTTCTTTGAGTTGTCTAATGAATTCCTTGTTATTAAGCAGCATCGAGTTAAATCGCCATCTTGGGGCTCGGGAAGATAGTATACCAAATGTTCCTTTTAGGAGTAAATAACAGTGATCTGATAGTGCATTGGGTATCATTTCCACTTCATAGTTATCAAATAGTCTCGGCATGCAAAGACATAATCTATTCTGGATAATGTGTTATGTCTCGCAGATCGACAAGAGTACTTTCGGGTCGTGGGATTAAGTGATCGCCATAAGTCATTTACACCTGTAATCTTCGACCAATCCTTTAATGCATTAGATGAATTCTTTTGTTCGCTGGAAAAGGCGAGGTAAGATATGTCCATCCTTGGATTCCAAATGGCATTAAAATCAGCACCTATTATAAATGAGTAATCGGGAAGGTCTAACATTGCTTTGGTTAGTGTAGTGCAGAAACCCACTTCGTACAAATTTGGGGCGTATACCGCTACCAACGCTATTTTCCTGTTCTTGTGTACAATCTTAGCTATAGTTATCCGACCATCTACATCAGACCATACTCCCTTTAATTCAATATTCAACTTACGTCTAACGACTATGGCTACACCCCGAGTTCTCATACCAAAAGAAGAGTGACTAATATTATGATATGTGTTGTCCGCTAACGTATCTATGTCTTTCTCTAGAATGTGCGTTTCGCTTAGCAGAGCAACATCCACCTGTTCTTTTTTCATCAGTGTGAGCACGCTTTTGCGTTTGAGTTGGTTATTTATTCCCCCAGTGTTCCAGATCATTATATTCAAACTAGCCATAATCTATACATGTTGTTGTGTAGTTGTTGGTAATGCTTCTGGAGTGTGAGGCAACAAAAGATATACATCCAACTAGTGAGGTCCCGTTGAGAGCCGAGCTTAAAAACATACATATATACAAATAAAAATCCCCTTTCCCCCCCTCCCACCGAGAGTCGTACAGGATTGTGTCCCATAGACACATCCTACACGTATGACTCCCTCCCTTAGGCCACCGGATTACCCAAATTTAGCTTTGTAATCCTACTCTTCCTATGCTAATAGCCATAGGATCTGAAACTTTCATTCTAATTCAATAGAATGTCGCTTTTGGTCTTGCGAATTCCCATTAATGTACTAACAATAGTGTGAAAAATGAAAAATATACCTTCATTAATATATTCATTTGAACCTTCTACTAACTTATGTAGGAACCATCAGAAAAAGGAAAAGAGTGGAGATAAACACTAATACCTTAAAATGAAAAAAAATAACAATGAAAGATAAAAAATAAAAAAAGGAGTGAGAACTAAAATAAAACTCATCAGAGAAAAACAGAGAAAATAAAATTTAGTAAATAGAAAAAAGAGAAAAACAGAGACTTTTAGAGCTACATTGTGCAAATCTCTAAATCAGTGGAGTAATTATTTAAAATATTAGAATAACCTTGTCGTGCCTATACATTTCGATGTGGCTAATGTCTTTTTTTTTTTTTTTTTTTTTTAAGCCTTATTAAAGCCTAATTAATTAAAGTTCAGTCCTTAGATCATATGCTTATTCACACCGGATGTTAATGTTAAATTTACAGGCCTTCGTTGAAGGGATGCATTATATTTCCGGAATATTCCTTTGTGTCCCTGAGCAGTCGAGAGCGGAGCCCAGAATGTTCCAGAATGCTCATAATGTCAATGTTGGATTATTGTCTCCGCAAAGACCAGAAGACTGTAAATATAATGCCTTACAAGCCATATTAAACATTGTGTGCCTTATTGTTGTCAGCGTGCATATCATCTGTTACTTTTGTTGAGCCATGGTAAAGTCATTCTAATAAAATTACTAAAATACAAAGAGAAAGAGAGAGATGAATAGGCTTATCTGAGCCAGTGTTTCTTCCTGCCCGGGGGGACCGGATCCATGTTGCTTCATGTAATCTTTCATGTAATCTTCGGCGGCTTTAGGCGTGCGTATTCCCTGCCTAATACCGTCTTTTCCCAAGATCGATAAAAGTGCCGGGTAGTTAAGGATTGGCCTGAGACCACTCTTAAACATTCTCTGCATCATGGCGTCAGCTAATGGGGATCCTTTGCTAATAAACAATAAACAACATCCTTGTAGGGGAAACGCTGAGCGATGGCCTCCTTGCATAGATCTTCGTAGATGGATATTGAATTTTCACCATATTTCAGTTTCCCCCTTTGATTGCGCGCTCCTCTAATGATGGCGTCTCTTGTTACCGTCTTGCGCAGGGTAACAATGATAACTCTCTGACCGTTAACTCTTTGGCCTCGTGTACCGACTCTGTAACATTGGTCCACTGTCGGCGCTGTGGGAAGGATGTTATTACCTAAAATATCTACTAACACTGTTGGAAAGCTGACGTCTGTGAAATTGACTGATTCATCCAGTCCCACAATGCGGATATTATTTCGCCTGTAGTAACGTTGGGTCTCGAGCTGCCTCTCCATTGCTTTCTCTTCGACTTCTTGTATTTTCTTCCGACACTCTTCTTCCACCTGTTTTATCTCCTTCGATAACTCTGTTAATCCATCGTTGGCGTTCTTCTCGTTCACTTGGACCATCTGTGTAATTTCTATCACCGTATTCTCCACTGCCGTGATTTGCCCGGCCTGTGCAGCGGCTGCTTTCATAACCTCTTCGAGTTTAGCATCGATGTGTGCTTTGAATTCATCAATGTGTAATTTGAAAGCTACCATCTGATCCTTCCCTACTTGTATCTGATCTTTTATCAGGATAGTCAGAGAGTTGAAGTCGGGTTGTGAAATTGCACTGCTTGTGTCAGTTGATGTTGTGGGTGCAATGATGGACCCGATGGTTTTGTTGGAGATTATCTTCTCAAGTTCCCCTGCTTTATTTTTTACGGTATTTTTACACGTCGTTACCGTTGTGTTATCAACTGCTGTCTCCCTCTCGGGGCCAGTCATCATTGGTCCCGGTATATTCTCCACTATAGTCCCCCCATCGGGGCTAGTCAACAACGGTTCCGCCGTTGCCTCGCCTGTTGTATTTTTTGATCGTGTCAAAATAGGCGCCGTTGGATCGACTTCTTTAAGAGCTTCCTTCAGTTCGTTTTTTGGCTCAGAGGAAGTTGCTTCCTTGTAGGGCTGGGCGATATGGGCAAAAATGATATTGCAATAACGATATGATAATGTTATCATATCACTCGATATCGATAATTATCAATATTGTTATAAGTATTAAAAAAAGGGCGGGAAAACGTATTGCAGATTAAACAGAGCGTTGCTCTGTTACATTTTTATAACTTGTGTTCATCTTTGACAGTGAATAACACCATGCTGTTAGTGTGTGTTTTTTATTTAGATGTATATATAAAAAAATATCGACCAAAAATTATTCTGAATATTTTTTTTTTCTTGTAAAAATTTAATTTTTAATTTTTTTTAATAGGAAATATGGAACGCTTCACAAATGTGCGTGTCATGATGACATGCAAATTCGTGAATAATATTATGAGACAATAAAAAGATGCATTACTCTACCAAGTCAATTTCAAATTAGTACAAAAAAAGAAATTCACACAATCATGTGCATTGTAAGTATTTATTCATGGCTACAATTTTATTTTCTGTATGCAAGACGGGTTACAGAAAATAGTTCTACATGGCACAAAGTGGTTACTGTACCTACAATTGGCTCAAAGAGGCCTTCATGGAACCATATTATATAAAGTGTATTACTGGCCATGAGAAACATGCTATAATGCCATAGAGAGTATCGTGGGCCACCAAAATAATTTTTGATCCTCCAAACGGTTCTAGAGAGTATTCAAGTCGGTCTACTTTGATGTAATTTAATCACACCAGGGAACACATTTCTAGATAGCTCGCTTATTACAAGGCCTTTTAACAAACACCATGGTGACGTGATGACCTTCCTACTTGTTACATCTCTCATCTCAGCCCACCACCCAATTTACCTTTTGGCCTTCTAGGTCAAAAGGTTTGTCCAGCCCTGATGTATAGGAACACTCCCCTGAAAGGCCTTATGCTTCACCTGCCTGGGCATAGATGGACAGCACAATAGGAATGAGCGAGAAGAGAGCAAGGTGGGGGAAATTAATCATCTTTGTACCACCGTTAAAGATACTGAAATCCTCATTATACCAGAGGGAGTCTTTTTTACATTGGAAAAAGAAATCTGGATCCGGTCCAACAGTAGAGTAGAAAACGTAGCCTGGCTGATGTCCGGTGATGTGGTCGTTGATCCACTTTTGGAACTGGGACACTCTGGCATAGACACCGGGGAAACCAGGGAGGCCACAGCCTCTGCCAAAACTCACAACTCCAACCTGGATCCATTGCGTACCCTGTTTGATCACCATTGGTCCACCTGAATCTCCCTGCAAAAAGAGGTTGACAATTATACAAAAGAAATATTTACAAGCCTGTCTGATTTGTCACAAACAGGAAGTCATTTCAACACCCAACAAGCACAGTCAAGGTTATGGTAGAATTTGGCAGCGATGCTTGTGGAAGTCAATGGGGTCCGTTAACATGTCTCCATCGCCATCCTCGGCAAGGTGGTGTAGTGGTTAACACTGTCGCCTAGAACACGCCCTCTTTTTGACGGGTCGGTTTGAATTTGACAGCGCGCGGAAGCTTTGAGTTTGATAGTGAGATAGTTGGTTAAAGTGAGTATAGAGTAAGTAGTAGAGTGTTATTTTGTTTTTTGTATAGTGTAGTTTCCCCCAACGGCTTTTAGCTGTTTGGGGGAAATTGACGTTTGTCTCGAGGCTCGGATGGGAAATCATGGCAACAAACATTTCGAACGGTGGGCGGATTCCGAGACGGACGGATGAAATGAATGAACGAAAATATGAGTTAAGATTAACAGTTGCGGTGGACATTGAGGGGCCTGATAGAGTCACAATGATGGAGCTTTTGAGGGCGATAAAGTCGGAGTGTGGGACTGTCATTGGATGTCGATACAAGACGCCCAAGAAGTATGAAATCATGTTGATGGATGAGAAGGTGAAGGAGAAACTGATGGACGGATTTAAAATCAAGGACAGTAGAATAATGGCAACAGAACTGTCGAACGATGAGGTTGTCGTCTCTTTTTTGGGTCTGCCTTTATACGTAACGGATGAGGACATTCTCGAGAAACTGAAGCTATGGGGTGTGGCGGCGGTAACGCAGATCAAGAGAAGGACATGGCCTGGAACAGACATTATAGACGGCACAAGGTTCGTGAAAGTGAAGTTCACTGAGTATGTCAAATCCCTGCCGTATTCGACCCGGTTTGAGACTCAACAGGGGATGGAACATTTTCGAGTGATCCATAATAGGCAGGTGCGAGTTTGTAGGCTGTGTCTTCAGCCTGGTCACGTCCTGAGAGATTGCCCGGACTTCTAATGTCACAAATGTGCCCAGCAGGGTCACTACGCTCGAGAGTGTGACACTGAACGAAAGTGCAGGGGATGTGATGAAAAGTACGAGCAGTGTACATGCACGCCCTGGAAGCGCTACGAGGAGCAGGGTACGAGAGGTGAGACCGGTGGGGCTGCCAAGAAGAGTGGAAACGACGGAGGAGAAGCCACTGAGACGGAGAAAACAGGTGGAGAGGACGAGGGTGAGGCAGAAGCAGATGATGAAGACGAAGGAGAGGAAGAAGACGAAGGAGATGATGAAGCGGAGGAGGATGAGGAAGAGGAGGAGATCACGCAGACCCCAGATGGAGATCAAGTGGAGACGGTGACAGGGGAGAGCGCAGAGCTGAGTGCGCGTCAGAGTGAACAGGAGAGTGACGGCCTGAGCACACAGCACGCAGATGACGAGGAGAAGGAGCTGACAGCGTGGCAGAGAGGGAGAGAGGACACCGCAGGCCTGAATGAAAACATAGATGGTTTTGATTCGGGACTGCTGAGGTCACTGAAGTCCATGGAGAGACAGCTGGGATCCGGAGCATCTACAGGCGAAACAAGAGCTACTGGGTCTGGGCCGCGGACACGGGGAGGCAGCGCTGGCGGGCGAGGAGGCGGCAGAGCGCATCTGGAGGCGCGCGGCGAAAGGAACGCGGCAGAGGGAACGTCTACATGCGCGGAGGAGAGGAAGAAGAGGGAAGGGTCTATAGGAGGCTCAGAGGGGTTGCCAGGGACCGGGGAAGAGGTGGGGGCTGCATCAGAGGACTCTGAGGAGATGGACACCAGCCCATCTGCTATCAACCTACTGAAAAGAAAATCAAGAGAGGAGAGAGGTGCTAAAGGGAGGTGTATTCAGAAGGTATGATAAGGTATGATATATAGGATAATCAATATATTTTTCGTCATGTGCGCTGCCATCACTGTAACATCGCTTAATGTGAATGGGTTGAGGAACAAAACTAAAATTGAGCAGGTGATATCGACTTTTAATACAGATATAGTGATGCTGCAGGAAACGTGGTGGACGGAAAATATAATGAATGATGTGAAAAGGAAATGGACTGATGTATTATATGTAAATCATGGTACAGAGCGATCATGTGGTGTAGCAGTATTATTTAAAAAAGACGTAGTGGAAAATATAGATACACAGATAAGTAGAACATGTGATGTGTGCAAATTAAGAGATGAAAGTTTTATGCACATGTTCATTGAGTGTGAAGGCCTGCAGGGCTTCCATGCAGAGCTGAAAGAGGGCATGAGGGCGAGCTGGGGAATAATCAAATATACAGATTGGAAGAGATATTTTTTGTTTGGTGCATTAGATGGAAAGAAGGAGGAGAGAAATCTCATCAATTATGTATTGAGTCATGCCAGGTATGCGGTTGTCTTGAGAAGGCGAATTGCTTTTTCTGAGCAGAGAAAGGTGGAAGTATGGCCAATCTTTTTGAATTTAATGAAAATGGATGTTATGTTGACAGAGAAATTGCTGAGTAAGGAGATATTTAAGAGATGGTTCATTGACAGTGGTAAATGTGTTAAGTTTGGAAAAGGTAAAGTAGAGTTTGGTTTTGGATAGGTTTTTTTTTGTGGGTTTGTTTGGGTGGGATAGGGGAGTTTTTTTTTTGGTTATGCTTGATTTGTTGTATAGGAAATAAGTATATATAACACTGTTTTCTTTGTGGCTTGTTCTGTTTTTGTTGGTTGATTTAGGGAAGCGCAAAAGAAGGGGGTGGGCTATGCCTGGGAAATGTGAGTAATACATTTAAATAATATAGTGTGTATATATATATAGAAAATGCATAAAATGTAAACTGATTATTTTTATAATAAAAAGATAAAAAAAAAAAAAAAAACTGTCGCCTCACAGCAAGAAGGTCCAGGGTTCGATTCCCGCAGGTTTCCATGGAGCCAGGTACCCAGGTGGGGGACCTCCCGGGCCTTTCTGTGTGGAGTTTGCATGTTCTCCCTGTGCTCGCAAGGGTCCCCCCGATAAGATAAACCCAATGGAAAAACATGCACAACAACAGATCGCTAACGCTGTGGCGTCCTTGACGAAGACGGACAGGAGCACTTGGATTGGTCCCCGAGGCGCGGCTCACGTTGACGCCCTATCTGCTCCCGGCTGCCCATGGGGGGAAGGACGACGGGATGGGTTAGGCGCAGAGACTCAACCGCATCGGTGACTGAGAAAAAGACAATGCATGTGTGTGTGTGTGTGTATCCCGGTGGCGTGTAGCTTTATGCCAAGCAAGCAGTGCAAAAATTTACCGTAGTGGCATGCAGTAATGCGCCTTTCATTTTCCGCCGCCCAGCGCCCAGGTCGCGCGGAAATAGGCTGTCTATTGCCATTCTCTTTGACAAACTCTAACCTTAACCAGCTCCTTAACAACGCCTAAACTTAACCGTTCTAACCTTAACCAACTCCTTAACCATGCCTAACCTTAACCATAGAAATTATATTGCCATTCTCTTTGACAAACTCTAACCTTAACCAGCTCCTTAACAGCGCCTAAACTTAACCGTTCTAACCTTAACCAACTCCGAAACAATGCCTAACCTTAACCTTAACCTTAACCGAAAGAATACACGTTAAAAAAAAATCACGTTAAAAAATATTTTCGATGGGATTCGAACTCGCCAGCAAACAAGCCATGGGATCCACAGCCATGTGTCCTTGCCAATTGAGCTATTTGCTAGATACTGAATAAGGGGCGGTGACTTATATATATTGAGCTCCGCTCGTGTCGGATCTCATGTGCATGCGCGGGCACCTCGCGCGAGCACGCCGGCGCACGCACGCACCTGAGCGAGCACGCCGCCGCCGGTGCACGCACGGTAGCATTTGTCTGAAAAGAAGGGCGCTTTACCGCACTAGCGTGCGGTGACGAATGCGGAAGCATTTTTGCACTGCTTGCTTGGCATTAACGTACAGGCATCCCGGTGTGTGTGTGCCGCTCCAATTGCATGTCCAGTTCCTTGCATGCCGAATAAAGACCCCCTAAAGAGGTCCTGCATTATTATTATTATCCTCTGTGTTCCAACCAGAGAAAATCATCATTCCTTTCTCCATTGACCGATTTTGAAAAATATATTATATATAGTTATTGGAATCACGTGCCTTTTGGCATATAGCTATACAGCAAGAAACAACTAATAAAGGAACCACTGCCTTTATATTGGAATATAGCCTGATATATCATGTTTAATAGAATTCAGTATGACATATTGCTTTTTGTTTCTAGCTTTGGAAGAGACTTATTCATTCATAAGTCAAGACTGTTGATGTAGTATGTGGACAGAGTGTACAGACAGGTCTTGTGGCAGGCTAACTCATGTGACAAGAAACATAACATGGCAATTACAGAGAAGGTCAACAGCATTTCGATAGCATTTGCATTAGCATTAGTTACATATAGCCCTGCCCTATACTTTGTTGTCACCACATACAGTTAAGTGTCAGGCAATATAAAAGCAATGTTTAATTATAATTCATAATTATTCCAAGCTATTCAGATAAAGCAGCTGGCAATAATGAACATTTCCACGTTTTAACGGAAAATTACTTTTGGGATGATGCTGTTCCTTGTTACATGGATTAAAGCTGCAATAACTATTTTCTGACCACTAGGGGGCCGTGAGTTGCCACTAAACAATCTGTGAGTTCCCAAAATGAAAGCCTTGTCACATATAAACATACAAATGCCTTACTGTACATTCAGATACAACGCAGATACAATTATTGTCCCATTTTACTCACATCAGTTTGACAATTGATAACTAGCTAAATTAACGTGAAGACATGGTAGTATGTTTGCAGTGGCATTGTTGACATTTACAAAAACTATACAATTTCTAAATGTAACCTATTAATTAAGTAAGAAAATCAGAGACCCAAATGTATGTGGACAAGCACTGAAAAGGTGAGTTTTTATATTATGGCATTTTTATGTAGGCTACTACATTTCATTGATCAAGCAGAAGTTACCTTACAAGCGTCCTTCCCTCCATTAAGTAAACCAGCACAGAGCATGTTCTCTGTGATGCCTGGCCCATGGGCACAGCTGCACTGTTTGTTCCCCACCACTGGAACCTGCACTTCCTGGAGGGCATCAGGCAGGACAAAGGAATCTACATGTAATAGGAGAGATACAACATATTTTACACAAATTAGTTTAACCGGTATACGCGGTTCAAATCACAGAAAATTACAACTTGGATTGAAATCAAAACCTTCTGTTTACTTGGTCCTTCCCCTCTCCAACATGAGCAGCAGTGGTGGAATAATGAATACACACAAGATCTGTTTAAACCTGTTAAGCCCTATTTTCTGTAAATGGTCCATTTGCATGTTCTTGATATCTAGGGACATCTATGGATCTCAGGGAAAGTATTCCCAGTGTCAGAAATATTGTGTCTGTTACTAGGCTTGAGTAAATTGTGATGAAATAAAGGAGAATATAAATTATGATTTTTCTTTGCATCTTTGACAGTGAATAACACCATACTAAAAATTACCACGTAATTGTATGTACAGTTTCTACGTCAAATGTATATACACTCTTTTTCTGGACACTTTTTGTACCACAAACAGTACTGTATTTGCAAATCTGGTATGTCATAAATGTATAGATGTAGCAGTACTGTCTATCTGTATGTTGTGTATATCATATATGTTATGATGAATTGAAAATGGGGGACCCTGATGTAAACAAGACAAAAGTCTTTCTCTGGTCTGCATCCCCTTAACAATTGTATGTATTGAGCTGTACTGTACTGTACCCATTCTGCAATCTGTTAATAAACTTTTCAATCAATCGATTAAAAACCAGACATGAAGAACTGCCACTGAGCTCGTTCAGCACCTTCTTGAGATCACATGTACAACAAATCTAAGCAAATGAATAAAGGGAAGATGGTTAAACAGAATGTGTTGTAGATACAGTACTGAATTCTGCCATCCGGACACATGCTATTTGAAATATTATTATAGAATATAGAATAGCAGGCCTATAAATTACCTTATTATAGCCAAGTTGCACATCTATGGATCGGGCCAAATCTACTCCTTCCAATGACAGAGTTTAATTTGGATTTAGTATCACCAGGCGTGCAGCAAGAACCGTGAATTAAATCTACTGTATGTACAGTTCCATTCTTATAATGGATATGGCTCGGCCATTTTTAATCGAATTGCAATGCAGATTGATGCTAAACGTTCACAGAAGGTAGACACACTAACTGTGCTCCAATCTATGCCAATAACGTTCAGTTTTGTGGTAGATAATCCTGAGAAATAAGAGAAATAAAAAATATTGATCCAGGAAGTAATTTGCTGTTGGCTTGGGCTGGGTAGGGTAGTTTTTCGAAATTCCGACCATCATTGAAAGCCCTGTCTTTCCTGCATCATAACAGACTACAGCAAAATGGCCGTTCTCATTTATTTCCGAAATTCGCTAGTTTATGAACACAATTCCTAAACTGATATTTCATTAATAACAATTTAACCTATTGGTAAAAAAACGTATTGTTGAAAATATACACTATGACTGCTGTTTTGACAGGATTAGGGTCTTTACTCTTGGCTACATTTTTTTTAAAAATGCAACATTATGTCATACAGTCTAGAGAGATTGATTTATGACGTGATGTCATTTGCGGTCCGCCGATGGACCGCTCGGGCTAAAGAGGTTAAAGTCCCAGTGATATACTGAATATCAGCACTCATGGAATAATGTCAGTCTTCTCCAATCAAATGAATGGTTGGGAACTTACTGTAGTATCATTTTGTTCAAAGTATTTATTCCAGGGCTGCTCCAACTCACCGTTGTACCCGAAGCCGGTGACCCAGACGTTGGTCCCATTTTTTAGGTAGCTTAGTGGTGCTGCCAAGCAGACAGGCAGGATGTCTCTGGTCAAGTGTACAGAGGAAGAGAGCTCCAGGAGACAGATGTCATTGTCAAACCTTTGTGCATCGAATCCTTTGTGGCAGGTGATCTGGCTGACCGTTCGATTGACCCGAGTGTCGTTTTTGTCGCCGCCCAAAATCACAGTCAGACTCGTGATATTATTTTTATTATTGCTGAAAAGAAAAAAGGCAAGGTAATAATGATAAATACATTTTCTTTTAAAGTAATAAATAAGAAATATGTTTTTGTGGACAAGGCACTTCATTCATCTCTACTTGAGAACAAACTAAAAACTAGAATAATGAACTCAGTAATGTGCAGATCTCCACCAAGTCTTAATCTCCCCACTTCTGGTGGTCAGACGGTTTGGCCAACAATTATGTAAATAATACAGTTAGACGCACATTTCAAGAGAATCAGCAACAGGAGGAGTTGGGGAAAATAGGGACTTTAAACAAATGTAAATGTCGGAAAAAATATGGCAATCAAATCCAATATGGCAGATTTCATAGGTACTAATGGCAAATTAATTGTACACTCAGAGCTGCATGTATCACTTTTGTGATTGTATGACTAACGAGTAGGGAAAGATTGGCCTAATGGTGGCATCAGAGGAAAGGTCATGGAGTCACCAAAATCAATAGGTTTATTCCTTTAGGGGTCATGAATGTTTACAGCAAATTATCTGGTAATTCGGCCTTAACTTTTCAGTTTGGCTTGATGGTGGCATCAAAGGAAAGGTCATGGAGTCACCAAAGTCCATACGTTTCTTCCTCCAGGGATCTTATATGTTAGCCTATTTACGATGGTCCTTGTACCTACTGTGGTTTTTGTTTTTTGTTTTATTTTTGTGCTTGATAAACTGTTCCAATGCCATGCAAATGTTCCATTTATAGTACTGACTTTTCAATTGTCAATACATCAGGCACATAGTATCAGCCAAGCAGCCCCAGTCTTTAGCCAGCTATACGTGTAATGTGACAGGACTGGAAGATAGTGCTTTGTTTCTTATGAGAGAGACAGTGAAATCTGCTCTACACATTTTATAAAATAATATGGCTTGTTGTTAAAAAAGGAAATTATTCACACCAGGTGGAGATAAATTTGCGTTTGAATATTGTTTTTTTTTTATCATCATCCTTTTCCAGTGGGTTGGAGGCTGACAGCACAGTAGTCACTGAATCGTTTCTTTCACTCTGGGTTGCCAGGTTGTCCAAAAGAAGCCCTATGTGACCTACAGTAACAATATTAGATTTTTGTGAGGGCTGGAGAGGACTGCATGCTGCCCAACGAGGGGGCATGCCGCTTTTCTACTTCACGCACCTGTGAGTGGTTGGTAATTAGCTGCTCGGGAGACTACAAAGACTGCCGACTGCCTTCCACTCATTGCCAGGTCATCTTGTTGCCACCATCTACTGCCGCGTCTCCGGCGTGAGACGTCGTGCCATCTACATCCTACCACCTACTGCCGCGTCCCCAGTGTGAGACGTCGGCGCCGTTTTTCTGCTGGGACGTTTTCATGCTCCTGTGGATTTCCCTGTGTGAGCACCGCCATGCTCCTGTGGATATTCCCTGTGTGATCACCGCCTCCGTACGGTCCTCGTTTTTCAAGTTCCCTGTCGGCACCTTTGCCTGGTGAGTCTATTGACTACCTGAACATTTCCGTGATGTCCTGGATGTTTTTTCGGTCACCCAGCGCTGCATTTTTTGTTGTTCATGGACTCTAGTGTATTTCACCCTTAAAGGGTCAGTGCTCCCTTTTTTCCCTGTGAAATAAATAATGCCCTGTTTTTGGCTAACTCTCATACCGGTCTTGTGTTGTGCTATTGGGGTCGCTATACAAACCATAACAGTATGACCTGGCCCAGTCGACGACCCCAGCCGGCACAGGCAGTGTATGTGAGAGCCCCTGAGGCTAACCGGCTTCCTGAGCTAGTCCAGCCGTCTGCTAGCTTAGACCCTGCAGCTAACCCCATGTGTTCTCATGCTAGTCCAGCCGTCTGCTAGGTTAGCCCCTGCAGCTAACCGGCTTCCTCATGCTAGTCCAGCCCTGTCTTCTAGCTTAGCTCCGGCAGCTAGCGCAGCCTCTATGCTAATGTAGCGTTACAGCTAGCATAGGCTATGTAGCCAGATTAGCATGCCCAGATAGCTACCATGTTCCCCACTGCTAGGACTGCCCCTTCAGCTAGCAAAGTCAGTTTCCCTGGAGCCGCCCTGTCGGCTAATCCCTTGTTCCCCACTGCTAGGACTGCCCCTTCAGCTAGCAAGGTCAGTTTCCCTGAAGCCACCCTGTCGGCTATTCCCTTGTTCCCCACTGCTAGAACTGCCCCTTCAGCTAGCAAGGTCAGTTTCCCTGGTGCCTCTCTGAATTTTTTTCCCAGCGTTCCCGCCCCTACGGGCCTGGCTGGTCGCCAGGTGGCTCCCGTGGAGGGGGGGGGGGGGTACTGTGAGGGCTGGAGAGGACTGCATGCTGCCCAACGAGGGGGCGTGCCACCTTTCTACTTCACGCACCTGTGAGTGGTTGGTAATTAGCTCCTCGGGAGACTACAAAGACTGCCGACTGCCTTCCACTCGTTGCCAGGTCATCTTGTTGCCACCATCTACTGCCGCGTCTCCGGTATGAGACGTCGTGCCATCTACATCCTACCACCTACTGCCGCGTCCCCAGTGTGAGACGTCAGCGCCGTTTTCCTGCTGGGACGTTTTCATGCTCCTGTGGATTTCCCTGTGTGAGCACCGCCATGCTCCTGTGGATATTCCCTGTGTGATCACCGCTTCTGTGCGGTCCTCGTTTTTCAAGTTCCCTGTCGGCACCTTTGCCTGGTGAGTCTCTTGACTACCTGAACATTTCCGTGATGTCCTGGATGTTTTTTCGGTCACCCTTTAAAGGACCAGCGCTGTATTTTTTGTTGTTCATGGACTCTAGTGTATTTCACCCTTAAAGGGTCAGTGCTCCCTTTTTCCCCTGTGAAATAAATAATGCCCTGTTTTTGGTTAAACTCTCATACCTGTCTTGTGTTGTGCTATTGGGGTCGCTATACACACGCTTGTAGGGATGGTTTGGACAACTGACCCCGCCCGCCCATTCATGTGCAATGCCCAACAACGTCGGAGACAGGATCGCTGTGGATAACTGGAATGGCGATCAGATAATTGGATTATTTTATTTGCATTAGATCAGATAACAGGTAAGGACTCTATATATAAAAGCTTGCGTTGATCTGATATTTCTTTCTACCACGATTGAAGCTATCTGTGTTTTATGTGTATGGCTGTGTGCCGTTGGGTGCAGGAGGGGAGGGGGGGAGCGCCGCTCTCCAGGGCACATTTCATGTATGCACAAGGAGATATAATAATGATAATCTAGCGTTGATTTCAGGAAGATTCGATAATCAGGCGAATAATGACAACGTGTTTATTGAATTACACAAAAACGCTGTTTTCGCATATTTTTCCTGGAATTACTCAGAAGCACCCAAACTATATTCATATTCAAAACGGTATAAAACGGAAATGTACAGATGAAAAATGTATCCGTTTTTTGCACGTTGACTGGAAGCAACTCACTGACACTCGACAGCGTTATTAGACCCATAGCTATAATATAAAATATAGGTTTAGCTCTACAAACTACAACTACGTTTACATGGGGTTAATGGACGGCAAGGCCAGGTCACTTCCCGGAAGGGGCGTGGCACTCAATGTGTTAATTAATACCTTCCCTAGCTTATGAGCGTTTCCTCCTACAGCAAATAGTACTCAGGCTGTCATTTAATTTAATGTTGTGCTAATTTACCCGCTGAGCTGCCTGTGTGATTATGTTACATTACATTTACATTTAGTCATTTAGCTGACGCTTTTATCCAAAGCAACTTACAAGTTCTGTACGACAAGTCATCAGGAAGGGCACAACTCTATCAGCTGAGTAACAATGTTCATCAAAGTGTTGAGTGCTACAGTGTAGGTTAGTATATTACGACAAGTGCATGCCGGTAAGGTTAGTTAGGTTAGATTATAATTTTTTTTAATACATTTTTTCTTTTTTCTCATTTCAGATAATGGTTGAAGAAGTACATCTTTAGTCGACGGCGAAAGATTGGACAGGTTTCGGCTGTCCTAACTGTGGTGGGCATGTGATGCTGTGATGTTGTGATGTTTTCCCCAAAGCAGACCCACCAAGGGCTCTTTTGTGATTATTGCAGCAGCCGTTTTTTGTGATTATTGCAGCAGCCCTACTCACAAAAACCGCAACACAATTTGCTATGTTTTCTGTGTTTTATTTTTATGTTAAGTGGCCAAACTGGCCATGAGAACGAGAACCAGAAAATTGTGAGCAGCTTGACCATTTTATGTGGGAATATAGCGTACAGGCATGAGGACAGGTATGAGTAAAGTACAGGCATGAGGACAGGCATGAGTACAGTACAGGCATGAGGACAGTACAGGCATGAGGAGAGGCATGAGTGCAGTACAGGCATAAGGACAGTACAGGAATGAGGACAGGCATGAGGACAGACATGAGTATTGCAGGCTTGTTGTTGTACTACCCCCTAAATAACATAGAAAGTGTATACTTCACGATAAGAAAATGTGCAGTTGTTCCCCTTTTAAGGCTGAAAGAAGAGGCAATAAAGGTAATCAGGAATTCAAAAGTTTTATCCGTGGCTGAAATGTAAGCTTGTCACAATGATTCCTTACCCTGGGAAGCAGTGAGCAGCAGTCAGGACAGTGATATCGTTAATGAGAGATCCTCCACAGAAATGGAACCCATGGCTTTCCAGACGGGCCTGCCAGGGCCAGCTTCCTGCACTGGCTTCCACTCCTCCCACAATTCTGCTATCAGGAGCCCGACCACACACGCGGAATGGGGGTGGGGGGGTAACTGTACATTGGAGGGGGTTGGGTTAGGACATTTAGAGGGGCCAGTTTTTTATTGCAGCCTCCCGTAGGTGTTCTTTGAGAGTGGTTTTGAAAGTGGGTAGTGATTCACATTATTTTACGGCTGTGGGTAGGGCGTTCCACATTGATGTGGCATAATTGCGAAACGTGTTTAGTCCCTTGTTTGAGCCGAATCTGGGTTTAACATGATTTGTGGAGCTCCCTCTGGTGTTGTGGTCGTGTGAGGTGGGTTCTAGGAGTATGGTCAAGCAGTAGCGCTTTTGAGGTGCTTAATTGGTACCATGAGGTGCAAGCATAGTCGTAGTACCCTTGAATGAGTGCTCCTGCCAGAGTCTTCAGGGTATTCTTGTTTACCCGAGAGGAGAGGTAGGCAACAGTTGTGATTGGAGGATCAAGAAAAGAGGGCAGGGCTTGAGATTGGTCAATTGGAATGGAAAAGCAATGGCCATTCTATCAATTCCTGTTCTGTGGTGTCAATCAAGCCGGTCCTCCATAGAACACAGTGAGGATTTGTTTCATTATTATAGTGAGTCTTGGCTCTTTTTGTGGGAGACAAAATAATATGTTTTATATATTTATTTTCACATATGTAAACTATGTGGGGTCATTGGTCTAACTAACACATGAATTCCACCCCTTTTAATAATCGTGGCACCTCAGAATTGACTGCAGCTCAAGGTAAGCATAGATGGAATTCACTTCTGTTCAATAACTGACTCAAGATTAAAGATTCATTTAAAGTAAAAGTTAATTTCCCAAAACAAGTATGAATGACATTTAATAAAAGTAATTAGAGGAAAACACATTTAAAAAACTAAATCCATAAACTGGTATGATGATAAAATGTGAAATTAGTCTAAATACTTACCAGGCAGTTGTGAAAGACAATCTGAAAATCAAGACACAAGAGAAAAGTGTGAAGAACCTGAGCCTTGTACAGTAAAAGCAAATCGATGCTATTGTGTGCAAACGAGAGCGAGAGGAGAGGTCTTTGTATAATTAAATAGTGTGTGCTATCGTGTACACAGGTCAGAATCTGACAAACCTGTTATACCACCACAGAGACAAAGCACTAGCTTGAATGCACTGCGGATTGGAATGTAGAACGTTTTCTTGAGCCCTGAATGTTTAAGTGAGTGAAAGTTATGGGCGGCTACGTGGAAAGTTATTTGTGATTTATGGCTGCAAGCGCCTACGTTCACCTGACAGGCTGGTTTTCAGTGCTATAGAAACGACACTGATGACCTCCATCGTACAACTACAAAAGGTCTTAACTCACAAGTCACTCCCAGTAAAACAATGGAACAAGGTCTAAAGAATGAACCAGCTCCCAAGGACTAAAGAATGAACCAGCTCCCAAGGACTAAAGAATGAACCAGCTCCCAAGGACTAAAGAATGAACCAGCTCCCAAGGACTAAAGAATGAACCAGCTCCCAAGGACTGTACACTGGAGGTGGTTGGGTGGGGGGGGGGACTGTACATTGGAGGGGGTTGATATAGCTATAAACCTGCATTCCTTCGAATATATCATTAATCAATTCAACTTATATTGAAATACACTATATAGCCTACACCAACACTGAAATGACAGTGGATAAATAAATAAATAAGAACTAAAGCTAATCGCATGGCAATAGACTGCATTAATATTCCATAACAAGTCTTGTGTGCGCCAGTATGGCCTACATGTCTAATGAACAGTATAGGCTTAATATATTCTAGTTACTTGTTTCATTAGGATTTAGTAGATACTATATATGCTCTGCCTCTGCCCTACGTACAGTATAAGTACAGACTGTACCTATACTGTACGTAGGGCAGAGCATATAGTATCTACTAAATCCTAATGCAACAAGTCATTAATGGAATAATAAGCCTATACTGCGTTCATTCATGAAGACCCAATGTTTTCAAATGTAAGCTTTTTTCCAAAACAACTTACAAGTTCTGAACAACAAGTCAGCAGGAAGGGTACAACTCTGGCAGCTAAGGGGTCAGTAACATTGTTTGCGTCGAACTTGAGTGCATAGTAGTATAGACATAATTTAGCATAGTAGATAGCAATATAGGCAAGGTAGATTACTTAGTAGCAAAGTGCATAATAGTAAAATAAAGTTAGTAAAGTAGTCAAAGGTCAAGAGACTTTGTTGTAAAGTAGTAAAGTGTGTTGGGTGGGTAGTGTACATCCATAGTTACATTTAGTTAAAAATAGTTAGTAAACATAGTTAAAAATAGTGTGTAATCCAGAGGTTCCCGGTTCGATTCCCGCTCCTCCCGGGCAGCGTGTCAAAGTGTCCTTGAGCAAGACACTTAACCCCTAACTGCTTCCGATGAGCAGGTTGGCACCTTGCATGGTTGCCTCCGCCGTCGGTGTGTGAATGTGTGAGTGAATGGGTAAAATGTGAGGAACAAATTGTAAAGCGATTTGGATAAAAGCGCTATATAAATGCAGCCATTTATTTAAACACAGTAGTGGTTGAGTATTTTGTTATGATGTATCACATATTCACATTCACACCACAAGTGATTCAGATTGACTTTACAATCTTTACAACTGCAAATACATGGGCTGAGCCATCCAACTTCTCAAAGAGTCTCTTTGGTGAAAATAACTAATTGTACATTCTAATCAAAATGTCAGACCTCAGTAAACAGTCAAACTCCCCATTGAAATCATAAGTTGGACCATCTCAACATCTTCGGGGTAAGTCTTTTCATTTATCTTATTAATGAAATTATCTTATTCACTCTGAACTACGTCATGGACATAATGTAATTATTAAGGCTGTCAATCGATTCAAATATTTAATCTGATTAATCGCATGATTGTCCATACTTGATATTTTGTATCTGTTCTAAATTTATCTAACTGATATTTTTCAAGTTTTATACTCTTATCAACACGAGAATCGACAAATGCTTGCTTTATGCAAAAAAATTCATGTTTATTTATTGCCACAATGAGAAATACTGTCCAGAAGTAACTAAGATGTGCATTGAAAAAAAAAAATATATATATATAGCAGATGGGCATACCAATGTACTAACTGTAACATTACATAGTAATGATTACTAACACTGTAGTGTGTTGAACTTTACACTTGAACTATTCATCCCCATTTTTTGGTTTAAACACATTTAACACAAAAGGATGATCCGCATGCAATGCAAATTTGCATAAAATTCAAAACAAACAAAATAACTTAAAAGAAAATAATAATTTAAAACAATGAATAAAGTGTGCATGAAATAATATCGGAAAAAAGAAGTTAGGAACTTGTTACATTCACCCACACAAGGGCTGAGGAATCGCCCTCTCTCTCTCTCTCTCTCTCTCTCTCTCTCTCTCTCTCTCTCTCTCTCTCTCTCTCTCTCTCTCTCTCTCTCTCTCTCTCTCTCTCTCTCTCTCTCTCTCTCTCTCTCTCTCTCTCTCTCTCTCTCTCTCTCTCTCTCTCTCTCTCTCTCTCTCTCTCTCAAAAACAAACATAGTATCAATGAGATTATCAACAATACACCTGAGAATTATAAATCACATCAAACATTTAACCCTACAATCACATGTCAGCCCCCTTAATAATAGAAGTTAAGCAAATGCATTGATTTGAGATGATAATAAATGGACTTGCATTCTCACCTTCGAACAGGAGGATGAGCATCAGAGTTGGCACACACAGGAACTTGTAGAGAGCCATTTTAATCTGTATGTTTCTCTCACCTGGTCTTCGTCCTTAAGTAGCTGACTCTCTCTGCTCAAGCCCCTCCCACATTCCAGCACCTTACATCATGCTACCCACTAGGGATGGGCACAAAGTGATGCTTCCAGGCCTGGGTGTAGCTCTGTGGTGGAATCTGGCGTTGTCGATGCGAAGTGTTGAAGTTAGATGTTATTCAAGTTTCTCAAGTTTCTCAAGTTTCTTTAATAGTTGTCATACAGAAGTACAGAATACTTTTATACAAAATGCTTCTTACTGTTGCGCTCCAGAGACTGTGCAAAACAAGATAAGTATGAAATAAAATAACATAGTAAAATTAGAAGTAAAAAAAATGAGGTCACAGTGTTCAGTTTAGACATATGTACAATGTTCGATGCAGAATAGACGTAGTTACCATACAATATACAATACTGTGCAGTGTACTAATATACAATACTATATAGTGCAAGGCAGAAATGGAGAAATGGGACGAGGTGCAATTTAGGTACAATTCACAGTAGGTGTACGAGTTGTAGTGCAAATCCTTTATCAATAAATATAAAGTGTAAGTGTGTTTGTGTGATCTAAAGTGTGGAGAGTGGGTGCTGCAGTGTGTTGTTTGTTTGAGTGAGTGTGTGGGTGTGTGTGCTGAGTGCATTTGATGGTTGTTGCATAGTGATTATTGTTCGTTTAGCAGCCTGATGGCCTGGGGATAGAAGCTTCTTCTGAGTCTTTCTGTGCTCGCCTTAAGACTCCGGTATCGCTTGCCTGACCGCAGCAGTTCAAAGAGGCAGTTGTTCGGGTGGCTCGAGTCCTTAATAATTCTCTTAGCCTTCCCCTTGCACCGCTTGTTGTAAATGTTCTGGAGGGTGGGAAGCCCCCCTCCAATTGTGCGTTCGGCTGAACGTGTCACTCTTTGTAGTCTGCTACGGTCTTGTGCAGTGCTATTCCCAAACCAGGAGGTGATGTTGCCGGTCAGGATGCTCTCTATTGTACATGAGTAGAAGTTCCTAAGGATCTTCTGACTGACTTGGAACTTCCTTAGGCACCTGAGGAAGTAGAGGCGTTGTCGTGCCTTCTTCACAACACTGTCAATGTGTGTGGTCCATGTCAAGTCCTCGGATAGGTACTTGAAACTGTTCACTCTCTCAACCGGCTCCCCGTCGATGCTGAGGGGGCTGTAGTCCTTGACCCCCGACCTCCTGAAGTCCACAATCATCTCTTTTGTTTTGCTGACGTTCAGCAAAACAATATTCCGCGACACTAAGGACAAAGGCCGAGAGAGCCTGAAAGTGTTGAGAGAACATTATATCGGACGGGGAAGATCCCGAATCGTATCCCTCTACATAACACTAACCGCGGATATGTGGGCTCCGAGGTACTTGAAACTGTTCACTCTCTCAACCGGCTCCCCGTCGATGCTGAGGGGGCTGTAGTCCTTGACCCCCGACCTCCTGAAGTCCACAATCATCTCTTTTGTTTTGCTGACGTTCAGGGAGAGGCAGTTCTCCTGACACCACTGTGACAGGTTCTCTACCTCTTCCAGGTAGGCCCTTTCGTCGTTGGCAGAGATCAGGCCCACCACTACTGTGTCATCAGCAAATTTGATGATGGTGTTGTTGTTCCGCTGTGCTACGCAGTCATGTGTGTACAGGGAGTAGAGGAGGGGGCTCAGAACACAGCCCTGGGGGGCCCCTATGTTGAGCGTGATGGATGAGGAGGTGCAGTTGCCGGCTCTTACCACCTGGGGTCTGCCCGTCAGGAAGTCCAAGACCCACTGGCAGATGTATGATTGCATGTAACTGTCTAACTGTTTCCACAAGAGGGCGCTATAGGCGTAGCTATTGTAGCTGACGCCAGGTGAGAAGTATAAAAGGAGATGTTACCTCCCCCTTCACTCTCTTCCTCTGTCGCTCTCACAAGAGAAGGACTCATGTGTAACTGTTGGGTGCAATGTGAAATAAACCATGCCAAAGGCTAAAGAGAAACCTTGCCATCATGAACACATTATTGTCGCTCCATAGCTGACTCTGTCAACAGGTTATGGGCCCAGATCACGCAGGGGCGAAATAATAAGGGTAGCAAGTTTAGCTGAAGTATAGGCTAGTTTAGCACCGGGAGCACCGCGTGGCTAAAGCTAAGCTAACGGGAGCTAAAGCTACGCCTACCATCAAAAGAGGATGGCGACCAAAGGGAAGAGCAAATGGCCCTCGTTCAACGGAAGAGCAGAGGACTATGAGCTCTGGGAAGAGCGAATGTTGTGCTGCATGCACGGTGTGGGACTGAAGACAATGATCTTGACGGCCCCCACGGGAGAAGTAACGGTGGCCGCGCGAGCCCTGGACACCAAGCAAAATGCAGACGCATACTCCGAGTTAGAACCACTGCTAGACGACACAAGCTTGGGGCTGATATTCCGCGACACTAAGGACAAAGGCCGAGAGAGCCTGAAAGTGTTGAGAGAACATTATATCGGACGGGGAAGATCCCGAATCGTATCCCTCTACATAACACTAACCGCGCTGAAGAAGGCGCACATCGAGACTGTGACCGAATACGTCATCAGAGCTGAGCAGATCATTACGGTGCTTAAGAGTGCAGGAGAAGCACCGAGCGATGGATTAATGATGGCGATGGTTATGAGAGGACTACCGGAGCTGTACAAACCGTTCACACTACTGGTGAAACACGGTTCAGCGGACATGTCGCTGGGAGAGTTCAAGGCCAAGTTGCGGAACTTTGAGGCCTCAGAAGACACACACCCAGTCGCCGCAGAGGCGGGAGAAAGGGTGCTGAAGGCCCGGGCGGCAGCCGAGAAAAAAGACCAGACCCACGACGGAGCTGGCGCGTTGGCGATGCGGAGAAAAGGGGCACCGGAAAGATAACTGCACAAAGACTGTTTGCTGTAGCTTCTGCAAATCCACGGGGCACACAGACAAAGTGTGTAGAAAGAAACGCGACCAGAGCGCACGGTACGGGCATGGACAAGATGGTGGCTGTGGACAAGATGGCGACGACGGTGGACGTGAGACGAGTCGAGACGACGCCCGGAGAGTAGCGGGACGAGAGGACTTCATCTTCGGGGTGCAGACAGCGTACGTCACCCAGCCAACACAGCAGCAGCAGGCCAAAAGGAAGGGACTGATCGTGGATACAGCTGCGTCGTCCCACGTCATCAACGACAGGAATCGATTCAAGAACTTTGACAACACCTTCGAGCCGGAGAGACACAGCATGGAGCTGGCAGACGGGAAGCACACATTCGGTTTGGCGCAGGGGCGAGGAGACGCACAGGTATGCCTCATAGACAGTGAGGGGCGCTGGTGTACAGTGACGTTAAAGAACGCTCTCTACATACCCTCGTTCCCACAAGAACTATTCTCTGTAAAATCTGCTACTGCAAACGGTGCCAAAGTGTTCTTCAATGAAGGTAAAGCTGTTCTTGTAGAGCCTGACGGTTCGCGATTTAACATAGAGGTGTACAAGAGAATGTATTATCTACAAACAGAGTGTAATGATGACGATAAGTGTAATAATAATGAAGTGTAATGTGACTGTCAGTCACGATATTCAGACATGGCATGAGATCATGGGTCATTGTAATTACGAGGATTTACTGAAACTGCAAGCAGTGACAGAAGGCATGCACATTAAAGGTGAAAAGCGTAGACCTGACAAAGAATGTGAAGTGTGCGTAAAGGGGAAGTTCACTCAATCGAGAAACAGAAGTCCCACAGAAAAAGTAAAGGTACCACTTGAGCTAGTTAACACAGATCTAGCCGGTCCAGTAAGCAACGAGTCCATAGGTGGCTTTAAATATGTACAGTATTTTACAGATGTGTGTACAGGGGCAGTGTTTGTTTACTTTCTCGAAGCAAAGAGTGACACACTCCAGGCCACGGAGAAATTCCTTGCAGATGTAGCCCCTTATGGCAACATAAGATGCTTGAGGTCCGACAACGGAACCGAGTTCACAAATAGAGAGTTCCAATCACTGTTGAGAAGGAACAAGATAAGACACAAGACGTCATGTCCGTACTCCCCGCACCAAAACGGGGTGGCAGAGTGGGAAGGACATACTCTTTTCGAAATGGCTAGGTGTAAGCTAATAGATGGTAACTTACCTAAGAGTCTATGGAATTATGCGGTACAAGAAGCCACTTACACCAGAAACAGGTGTTTTAATAAGCACACAGGCACCACCCCGTATACAGCACTGACAGGAAAGAAGTGTAATCTAGCTAGAATACACAAATTGGATCAGTGTGTTATGCTTACCAGCAGGACAGAGGAAAGCTCGAGTCCAGATGTGAAAAAGGACTCTTTGTAGGGCACGACAAAGGAAGCCCCGCTTTTCTAGTCTATTATCCCGGTAAAGGGAAAGTGCAAAAACACAGGCTAGTCAAATTTGTCACAAAGACAACATGTGAGAACGAGACACAGAGAGAGGAGCCAGAGCTGGACTCCAGAGTAAGGTGTGAAGAAACAGAGACACCTCAGCCTAGTGTACTTAGCACAGTCGTGCAGACAGACAGTCAACAACCCCCAGAGGATGATGACGAGGAGCACCCGAGGGTGACGTCACGTGCATCATGCAGTGGGAGGTATCCCTCACGGGAAACCAAACCCCCAAAGTATCTGAAAGACTATGCCCGGAGAGAAAGTGACGAGGATGACAGTACACTTACCAGCATTGATTACTGCTACAGAGTAGTGAGTGGAGTACCTCAGACCTTTAAAGAGGCGATGGTGTCCCCTGAATCAAGAAATGGGAGAGAGCAATGGCTGAGGAGATGAGGTCCCTAGAGGACAACCACACCTTTACTCTAACCAAGTTACCAGAGGGCAGACAGACAGTGGGAGGAAAATGGGTGCACTCAATCAAGGAGGGTATTGAAGGCCACGACAAGTACAAAGCCAGGTTTGTAGCTAAAGGTTACAGTCAGATGGAGGGGATAGACTACGGTTAAACATTCTCCCCCACAGCCAATCTGACCAGTGTAAGGGTAGTGATGCAGAAAGCAGCTGAGGACAGTTTGATTTTACACCAGATGGATGTGAAGACAGCCTACCTGCACGCACCCATATATTGGGAGATATATATGGAACAACCTGAAGGTTACGAGAAGAAAGGAGAGAAGCTAGTGTGTAAGCTAGAAAAATCCATTTACGGTCTGGGCGAAATTGGAACGAGATGCTTCATACATGTCTCATTGAAGATCACTTCCTACAGAACCCAGTAGACCCCTGTGTTTACTCAAGGGAGTCAAAAGAGTCAGGAAAAGTGATAATTGTCATTTGGGTGGATGATTTGATCATCGCAGCGGACAACACTAGAAACCTAGAGCAGGTGAAAAATGCTCTCCACCTTCAAAATGAAAGACCTAGGCAGGTTAAAGATTTTCTAGGCATGGACTTCGAACAGTCAGCCAGTTGTGTAAAAATATCCCAGAAGAGATATGTGGAGAAGATCCTGAAACGTTTTGACATGCAAGAATGTAGGACAAGGGAAACACCATGTGATCAAAAACTAGACTACCAAGAGGATGCTCAGAAATTGAAAGATGTAAAAATGTACAGAGAAGCTGTAGGTAGCCTCATTTATTTGACAACATGTACTCGCCCTGACCTATGCTTTGTAGTGAGTAAATTGTCACAGCATTTTGCTGACCCCACAGAGGAGCACTGGATTACAGCAAAACATGTTTTTCGTTATCTCAAAGGTACAGCAGATAAACAGCTTTGTTTCAGAAAGAGCAGCAAGGGCTTAGGACTTAAAGCCTACAGTGATGCAGATTGGGCGGCAGACGCCACAGACAGAAGAAGTACCACAGGGTATTGTGTGAGTTTGGACACAAACAGCTCACTGGTTTCGTGGAAAACAAAGAAACAGCCCACAGTGGCACTGTCAACTTGTGAAGCCGAATACATGGCTCTAGCTATGACAATACAGCAATGTATTTATCTAGAACAACTGCTCGAAGGAATGGATACCTATGTATATAAGAAAACTGTTGTTTATGAAGACAACCAGGGAACCATTGCAATTGCTAGAAACCCTGTGTGCCGACAGAGGTGTAAACATGTGGATATAAAATATAATTTCATCAGATCTGTCATCAGGGAAGAAAGGATGACACTTGTTTATTGTTCTACAGACGACATGGTAGCAGACGCTATGACAAAGCATGTCTCCAAACTGAAATTGAGAAGATTTGCAGAGGTCATGTTTGGTGTGTAAATAGTGCCTGCTATGTAATATTGACTGCCATATTCTTTTTGATGTTCTGAACTGTATTATTTTCTTTGAAAGATGTTTTTGGAAAAGTTGTACAGTATACAAGACAACCATAAGTGGGAGTGTTGAAGTTAGATGTTATGTATGATTGCATGTAACTGTCTAACTGTTTCCACAAGAGGGTGCTATAGGCGTAGCTATTGTAGCTGACGCCAGGTGAGAAGTATAAAAGGAGATGTTACCTCTCCCTTCTCACTCTCTTCCTCTGTCGCTCTCACAAGAGAAGGACTCATGTGTAACTGTTGGGTGCAATGTGAAATAAACCACGCCAAAGACTAAAGAGAAACCTTGCCGTCATGAACACATTATTGTCGCTCTATAGCTGACTCTGTCAACACGAAGCCACAGTACGTACTTTACATCCCAAATGGTTTGGCTAAATATAAGATAAGATAAGATATTCCTTTATTGATTGAATTCAGGCATCATAGCAGCATGGGGGAAGGGGGGGGGGGGGTGGTACAGGTAGTAAAAACAACACAGGCAGTGTAAACAATTAGGTCAATTAGGTCAATATAATTTACTATCTAACTAGCTGAAAAAAAATATTCACATTATTCACAGTGTCACATAAGGTGCAGTATGCATAAGGTAGTGTTATAATTTACTATCTAATGAGTATACATTATTCACAGTATCACAGTATCTACTGAAATATACATTATTCACAGTATCACAGTATCCACATAAGGTGCAGTATGCCTAAGGTAGTCTAGGTTGTCCTCCTTGGGTTCCTATAAGTCCCAGGTCAATGTCTGGTAGCAGTCGCTGCCCCCTGTTGTGGAGCCTGGAGGCTGCTAGTCGCTGCCCACTGTTGTGGAGCCTGATTGCCGCTGGTATGAAGGACTGTCCGAGGCGGTTAGTTGAGTGTCGGGGGGGAATGTGTCTGTGGCTGAACGAGCTTCTCATCTTGACTAGCTCGTCATAGAGGGGGTGGTAGGGGTTCTCCATGATGGCAGCCAGCTTCCTTATCATCCCCCTCTCTGCCATCACCTCTAGTCTAGGTAGCTCGACTCCCACCACGGAGCTAGCCTTCCTCACCAGCTTGTTGAGCTTGTTGGTGTCCCTTGAGTTGATGTAGCCTCCCCAGCATGCCACAGCATAGAAGAGGACGCTGGCCACTACAGACTGGTAAAATGACTGCAGCAGTCTGTTGCACACATTGAAGGACCTGAGTCTCCTCAGGAAGAACAGCCTGCTCTGTCCCTTCCTGTAGAGGGCCTCTGTGTTATCCGACCAGTCCAGTTTATTGTTCAGGTGTACCCCAAGGAACTTATATGAGTCCACCACCTCCACATCCACCCCTCGGATGGTGATGGGAATCGGGGGGGGCCTCGTCTTGCCCCTCCGGAAGTCCACCACCAGCTCCTTGGTCTTACTGGTGTTGAGTTGGAGGTGGTTGCTGTCGCTCCACCCCACGAAACTCTCCACCAGGGCTCTGTACTCCTCCTCATCATCGTCGGTGATGTTGCTTATGATGGAGGAGTCGTCTGAGAACTTCTGCAGGTGGCACCGCTTGAGTTGCGGCAGAAGTCTGAGGTGTAGAGGGTGAAGAGGAAGGGTGACAGCACAGTTCCTTGGGGGGGCGCCGGTGTTTCTCACCAGTACGTCAGACTGACCAGTACTAGTCTGACGTACTGCGGCCTCTCAGTGAGGTAGTCCTTGATCCAGGCCACCAAGCGTGCTCCAGCTGCATCGCGGAGAGCTTCTCCGCTAGCAGTGAGGCTGGATGGTGTTGAAGGCGCTGGAGAAATCAAAGAACATAATCCTCACTGAGCTGCGCGGCTTCTCCAGGTGCGTGTACGCTCTGTAGAGCATGTAGATGATGGCGTCCTCCACCCCAATGTTTGCCTGGTATGCAACTGCAGGGGGTCGAGGGAGTTACGCACCAGGGGCTTGAGGTGTTGCAGGACCAGTCTCTCAAACGTCTTCATGACGTGTGATGTCAGAGCGACTGGCCTGTAGTCGTTGAGGGTGCTGGGTCGTCCCTTCTTGGGCACCGGGACAATGCAGGAGGTCTTCCAGAGCTGGGGCACCCTCTCCAGCCTCAGGGAGAGGTTGAAAAGATGTTGGAGCGGTGCTGCCAGCTGCTCCGCACATACTTTGAGCACCCTGGGATTGGTGTTGTCCGGTCCTCTGGCCTTGATCACACTAATCCTGGAGAGCTGCCTACTGACCTGGCTGTTAGTAATCGTCAGGGTTGGCGGTGGTAGGCATTCTGCTGCTGTTGGGGGTGGGGTGCCGGTGCTGATGGGTGTGGGTTGGTGGGGGGGGGGGGGGGGGGGGGGGGGGGGGTGCTTGGTAGGTGGATCTGGTGCTGGTGTCGATGGGTGGGGGGAGGGGTGTGGGGAGGCCACTCTGGTCAAAGCGGTTGAAGAACGTGTTGAACTCGTTTGCACGCTCTGGGGGGCCCTCACCAGCTGTGCCCTGCTGTTTGAACTCAGTGATCTTCCTGACCCCCGCCCACACCTCCCTGGTGTTGTTGGCCTGTAGTCTGCCCTCCAACCTGTCATTGTAGCTGTCCTTGGCTGCACTTAGCTCTTTTTTGAGCTCCCTTTGGACAGCCCTGGCCTGCTCAGTGTCACCTGCCATGAAGGCCCTCTTTTTCCTGTTTAGCAGGTGTTTAATGTCCTTGCTAATCCAGGGTTTATTGTTTGAAAAGCAGCGTACCTTCTTTGTGGGTACGATGCTCTCCTCACAGAACCTGATGTAGTCTGTGATGCAGTGGAATAGTCCATCAATGTCGTCTCCATGGACCCTCTCAAACATGTCCCAGTCTGTCAACCTGAAACACTCCTGTAGCTCCTCCTCGACGTCGTCAGACCACTGTGGGACAGACATGGTGGTCGGTGGCTGTCTCTTAATGAGAGGCCTGTATGTGGATACCAGCCTCACAAGGTTGTGGTCTGACTGGCCAAGGGGGGGCAGGGAAGTCGCACTGAAAGCCTCCTTCACGTTAGCATACAGGAGGTCCAGTGTTTTGTCTCCCCTGGTTTTGCAGGTGACATACTGGGTGAAGTTTGTCAGGGTCTTGTTCAGTCTGACATGGTTGAAGTCCCCATTGATAAAAATAAATGCATCCGGGTGTTTTGTCTGGAGCGCCGCAACTGTAACTGCAACCATCAACTCCTCCCTCAACTCGGGGGTGGTCCCCACCTCCCTAAAACAAGCCAGAGTCACACCACTCATAAAGAAACCAACCATGAACCCCACAGTCATAGGCAACTATCGTCCTGTCTCTCTTCTCTCCTTCCTTTCTAAAACACTTGAACGTGCTGTATCCAACCAACTTACTGCTTATCTCTTACAGAATGACCTCCTAGACCCTAATCAGTCAGGCTTCAGACATGGCCACTCCACAGAAACGGCCCTCATTGCAGTCACAGAGGCAAAAGCGAAAGGCCTCTCCTCTGTCCTGATTCTCCTAGACCTATCTGCAGCCTTTGACACAGTCAACCATCAGATCCTTCTCGTGTCCCTCACAGGAATGGGAGTGGCTGGCTCTGCGCTGACATGGCTGACATCATACCTCAATGACCGCTCCTACCAAGTGTCATGGAGAGGGACCCTGTCTGCCACCTGCTCCGTGCGGCATGGCATACCATGCAGCAAAGGGAACCGCTCCCGCCTACCTCCGGTCAATGGTCTCTAACTACACACCCTCAAGACCCCTACGCTCTGCATCTTCTGGCCGTCTCAGACCCACTCCTATCCGAGCTCCGGGAAGGTCATGAAGGAGAAGCCACCTTTTCTCAGTCCTTGCCCCACAATGGTGGAACAAACTGCCCACCACAGTTAGGACACCCGAAACCCGTCCAATCTTTCGCCGTCGACTAAAGACGCACTTCTTCAACCATTATCTGAAATGAAAAAAAAATTAATAATCTAACGCTAACTAACCTTACTGGCATGCACTTGTCCTAATATACTAACCTACACTGTAGCACTCAACACTTTAATGAACATTGTTACTCAGCTGATAGAGTTGTGCCCTTCCTGATGACTTGTCATACAGAACTTGTAAGTCGCTTTGGATAAAAGCGTGAGCTAAATGAATAAATGTAATGTAAATGTAAATATCCGAAAGGTGATAGTAAGGTGCACCATACGGAACAGAACATACAGTACAGGTTTTCTGACAATATAAGAATCCTTGCCAAGGATTGTTTAATCAGCATACCACCAACAGGAACATACGACCAAGGCCTACACAACATTTAGGCATCATGCCATTTTTTTATGTTTTTGTTTTAATTATATATCTGTGACCGAGATTTTATGAAATGATAAACCTGTCTTGCCGATACTACTGTAACTCTAAATACCTTTCCCACCTCTGGAATTCAGTATCTCTTGTTGGACTTGCAACTTGTATCCATTTAAGAACTGTATAGCACGATACACTGTATAGTGAATAACTCACAAGGTCAGGGAATTGAACCCCCAGCCCTTGCAGTGTTTTATGTAAGTTAGATGGATATGTACTTGCCCAAACAATGTTTAAATTAAATGAGATATGGGTAAATTAAACTGTAGTATAGAGTTAGGAGGCAAGCCTGATGATAATAATAATAATAATAATAATAATAATAATAATAATAATAATAATAATAATAATAATAATAATAATAATAATAATAATAATAATAATAATAATAATAATAATAATAATAATAATAATAATAATAATAATAATAATAATAATAATAATAATAATAATAATAATAATAATATAATAATAACCTTCTTGTATGCTGTGACCTGCTGCGGCAGCGGACTGAGAGCGGGGGGAAGCAAACAGGCTGGATAAGTCAGGAAGGCCAGTAACTTGGTAGGAGTGGAGCTGGACTCTCTAGCGGTGGTGGCGGAGAGGAGGAGCCTTGCTAAGCTCCACGCCATCAGGGACAACCCCTCCCACCCACTACACACAGACTTGGCTGACAGAAGGAGCATGTTCAGTGCTAGACTAACACTCCCAAGATGTAGCACTGAACGGCACAGGAAGTCATTCATTCCGACAGCCATCAGACTTTACAATGCATCACTGTGCCTCACTGCATCACTGAGCACAGGGTGACAGTTATCTTCCTGGACTTTTACTTTTAAAACAACATTGTTCAATATTACACTTACTGTATATTACAATTTCTGTATATTTTTACTGTATATTTTATATTAGAATGTATATACATAACATAGGACATGGAAATCTCGGACCGTATTTTATTATTATTATTTTATTATTTTATTCTTTATTCTTAGGCTTATTTTTTTTAATTCTTATTCATGGCTTTGTTTTGTCTACCTAAATGTTTACTGTGAGCGATTTGTAGTGCTAAATTTCCCTCTGGATGATTAAATGATGACAATAAAATAGTTCTGGATTACTGTTCAACAGTTCAAAGTCGTCTTTACCTTCTGTTTGGTATCCACAGTTTAAAACCTGACAGTCTTCCCCTTGTTTGATATCCACTTTGACCTCTTGTTTGATATCCACTTTGACCTCTTGTTTGATATCCATTTTGACCTCTTGTTTGATATCCACTTTGACCTCTTGTTTGATATCCACTTTGACCTCTTGTTTGATACCCACTTTGACCTCTTGTTTGATACCCACTTTGACCTCTTGTTTGATACCCACTTTGACCTCTTGTTTGATATCCACTTTGACCTCTTGTTTGATATCCACTTTGACCTCTTGTTTGATACCCACTTTGACCTCTTGTTTGATACCCACTTTGACCTCTTGTTTGATACCCACTTTGACCACTTGTTTGATATCCACTTTGACCTCTTGTTTGATATCCACTTTGACCTCTTGTTTGATATCCACTTTGACCTCTTGTTTGATACCCACTTTGACCTCTTGTTTGATATCCACGTTGACCTCTTGTTTGATATCCACTTTGACCTCTTGTTTGATACCCACTTTGACCTCTTGTTTGATACCCACTTTGACTTCTTGTTTGATATCCACTTTGACCTCTTGTTTGATATCCACTTTGACCTCTTGTTTGATATCCACTTTGACCTCTTGTTTGATACCCACTTTGACCTCTTGTTTGATATCCACTTTGACCTCTTGTTTGATACCCACTTTGACCTCTTGTTTGATATCCACTTTGACCTCTTGTTTGATATCCACTTTGACCTCTTGTTTGATACCCACTTTGACCCTTCAATGCACCAAGCCACGGATCCTTCTGATGATACCAAGTGATCTTGTAACTTTGTTGCGTCGACTAGAACACCAAGAGATCTACTAGATGAAACTCTTGGCTCTAGAACAACATGATTTTAAATGTTTACTGGTGAATATAATACAATTAGATATATTAGATATATGAATACAATTAGATATACATTTAGTGATAACTTGTTTGCATGAAACAGTTTGCAAAACATAGCTATACCAGAATTAGATCATTAGTGATTCAACGTTTTTCTAAGTTACAATCAAATTAGTATCATCAGCAAAGAGCATTGTCATAAGGTTTTATGATACAGCAGCAAATTTTCCTCTGGATGATTAAATGATCTATTCTATTCTATAAGCACATAAAGTGCAGACATATAACATCACTGTTTTTTACAGTGCAATAAAATAGTTCTGGATTACTGTTTAACAGTTCAAAGTCGTCTTTACCTTCTGTTTGGTATCCACAGTTTTAAAACCTGACAGTCTTCCCCTTGTTTGATATCCACTTTGACCTCTTGTTTGATATCCACTTTGACCTCTTGTTTGATACCCACTTTGACCTCTTGTTTGATACCCACTTTGACCTCTTGTTTGATATCCACTTTGACCGCTTGTTTGATATCCACTTTGACCTCTTGTTTGATACCCACTTTGACCTCTTGTTTGATATCCACTTTGACCTCTTGTTTGATACCCACTTTGACCTCTTGTTTGATACCCACTTTGACCTCTTGTTTGATATCCACTTTGACCTCTTGTTTGATATCCACTTTGACCTCTTGTTTTTTTTTTATCTACTTTTTCTCCCCATTTTCTATTTTCCTCCCATCCCAATTTTCGTATTATCCTATTCTTCCCTCCCCTGTCTCAAACGTTGCTAGACCATGCCCCCCACTGGTCGGCTGCAGTGAGGACGAAGCCTTGCATCACGTGTCCCCTCCGGGACACGAGTAGGCAGCCGTTGCATCTTTTCACCTGTACAGCGCGATCTCTCAGTGGCGATGGTGGCCCTCGTCTCTTCCTGATTCTACTGCGCATGCGCACCAACCGACCTGTAGGAGTCGCTGTCCACAACGTCCGATCCCCACCCACCGGCTTTCTCACCCACTAACACTGCCAATTGTGTTAGTATGAACGACCAGCCAAGCCGGTAGCAACGCCGAGAGCCGGGCTCGAACCCAGCATATCCTGCATTAGTGGCAAGCGCCTTGCCCACTGTGCCACTTAGCCACCCCCACTTTGACCTCTTGTTTGATACCCACTTTGACCTTTTGTTTGATATCCACTTTGACCTCTTGTTTGATATCCATTTTGACCTCTTGTTTGATATCCACTTTGACCTCTTGTTTGATATCCATTTTGACCTCTTGTTTGATATCCACTTTGACCTCTTGTTTGATATCCACTTTGACCTTTTGTTTGATATCCACTTTGACCTCTTGTTTGATATCCATTTTGACCTCTTGTTTGATATCCAGTTTGACCTCTTGTTTGATATCCACTTTGACCTCTTGTTTGATATCCACTTTGACCTCTTGTTTGATATCCACTTTGACCTCTTGTGTGATATCCACTTTGACCTCTTGTTTGATACCCACTTTGACCCTTCGATGCACCAAGCCACGGATCCTTCTGATGATACCAAGTGATCTTGTAACTTTGTTGCGTCGACTAGAACACCAAGAGATATACTATAGATGAAACTCTTGGCTCTAGAACAACATGATTTTAAATGTTTACTGGTGAATATAATACAATTAGAAATATTAGATATAGAAACTTCCGGTTGACGGCACGCAAGTTCATGTCGCTGTGAGTGTCTCCTCACAAACCTCCAAAATGTGTTGAAATTAACGTAACTCAACTCGAAATATAAATATAAATCAAATCATGTTGTGCCAATGGATCTGAGATCAGGAGCGGTTACTCAGACGAATACGACAAAGAACAAGACAAAGAAGCCGCCACGCGGGATAAACAAATCAGAACAAGACATGGAAAAGCTCGAACAAAGTATCAAGATGATGTTGACAGACTTCAAAGAAGACATTTCCAAACAAATTGGAGATCTCCGATCCGAGTTTGGGAATTTTACGTCGGAGATTAAACAAATAAAAAAGGAAGTTAACGAAATCCACTCTGAATTAGGAGAGGCTGCAACTAACATTATAGAGGCCGAGCCGAGCAAAGAATACATCAGCTTGAAGAGAGAGAGGCGACTACAAACACGGCCCTGAAACACCTGCTACAAGAACAAAAAAAGGCGAATGAAAAAGTAGAATACCTAGAAAATAAATCTCGGCAGAACAACATACGGATTTACCAAGTAAAAGAAGGCGCAGAGGGGGACAATGCAGTGGATTTCATTAGTGCACTACTTTTGGAAAAGCTGCAGATCCCCTCGGATACACTGCATATTGTCGCAGCGCACGCGCGCTCAGTAAGAAGCCGACACAGGTAAATGCAACCCCTCGATCCTTTGTGGTGCGTTTCCTACAGTGGAACACCCGGCAAAAAGTCCTACAAGCAGCCTGGTCTAAGAAAGAGATCAAAGTAGGAGACAATCGAATCTACTTCTCTCAGGATTTCTCAAGCAAGATTCAAAATGAAAGAAGCAGGTACGCCCCAATAAGAAAACAATTGAAAGAAAAATTAGTGAAATTGTCGGAAATTAACGTCAGACTTTAGGCTCATATCATATATAAATATATATTAGTTAATTAGGAACATTGATTAAGTTAAAAGTCATTGATAAATAGGATTACAGTACAATCAGTATCATAAACATTTGAGGACACTGTTTCCCTTTACATTTAGAGGCTTTTAGGCCAAGGTTACAGGGGCCCCCTTATCTCCAGAAAGGTGGCTGGCCGGACAGGGGGGGAGCTCCTTGGCCACTCTGCTATACTGCATTGCTGTCAACCAGTTTGTCGTGATCCATGGACCACCCGATAATTCATGTAATTATGCTTTCTGATTATTCAATAAATACCATACATGATGTTTGAACTCATTGTCCTGTGTCTAATATTCAATATCCTTTTGTCCTGATTCGAGGAACAACCAAATGATCCCACATTATTGGCGAGCAACAGCCAGGAGAGGTCAAGAGGCCAAGGAACAACGGGGCTGCTCATCAATGGCGAATACTGAATTCAGAGACCAGGATTAAGGTAGGCAAACATCTTGCTGACATATGTTTTTGGCTCTGAGTTCAGTATTTTCGTTCTCTGAGTAATCTCCGGGCCTCTCCTCCCAAAAACCTACAGTATTGGATAATGAGTTCATGTGTTGTATTGTTTGAATGGTTTGCTTTGGGCTAATCTGGTAAAAAAAAAAAAAAAAAAAAAAAAAAAAAAATTCCTTTCAGTGTGAAGGAAAAGCCTTGGTAAGCAGGCTACGGTCTTGGTAAACAGACTACGTTTTTTTTTTTTTTTATTATTCCTTTCAGTGTGAAGGAAAAGCCTTGGTAAGCAGGCTACGGTCTTGGTAAACAGACTACGTATTATTTTTTATTCCTTTCAGTGTGAAGGAAAAGCCTTGGTAAGCAGGCTACGGTCTTGGTAAACAGACTACGTATTTTTTTTTATTCCTTTCAGTGTGAAGGAAAAGCCTTGGTAGACAGGCATACGGTCTTGGTAAACAGACTACAGTACATTGATTAATGCTGGCCAGCTAGGAAAATAACACAGTGGTGCACACTGTTCTTTTATTTATAATTTTTTTTGACTGCAGCCGTGTTTGAAGTGAAGTCAGCTATTACAGCGGATTGTGTTATCAATCCTACATACACACACCTCTCTCTCTCTCGCTCTCTCTATCTCCCTTTACACACACACACACTTCAGCGCGAATTTGAGTTCTGTATATCAGTCAATTTAAACAAGATAATTAATTGATAAAGTCAATTCAAGCGGAAATCTCTCTTATTTATTTTTCTCTCTTTTGAAAACAAGGAGCAGCTCAATTAAATACCTCTTTGTAGAAAAGGTTTATTTTGTATATACATTTATGTGTACAAACAATCCATACTGGAAAAAAAAGAATAACAGTATATACTGATAAGCACATTCATTTTCTCTCATATTTGTCTATCAAACCATATATCTCTGTCATTTTTCTCTATACACACACACAAACCCCCTGCTCTCTCACTGTTTGCTGATGGAAATGAATGATTGAATTAATTTGAAAGGTCTGCAGACATTGTGTGTGAGGAGGAAAGATTGAAGTTTTTGTTATTTGTAAAAGTATGTTTGATGTCATTTGTGTTCATTTGAATACTTATCTTGTTGGCATTTGGATAAGCAAGGTCTGACAGTATCATAACAAAACTGAGTTTATATCATCAAACAGTTTCTAGGACGATCCATAATTCAATTTAAAGGAAAAAAGAGTGAATTAAACGCAGCAAACTGTATCTTCTATTTTTGTCCCTGTAAAAAGTTAAATTGGGTCCTTACAGTATAGTCTATAGATTAAAGTGAACAATGACTGATAACAGGCAAGCGGGCTAGCTGCGTTATATACAGTATAGGTCAACCCTCGAACGGCCCCCCTCGGTGCTCCCAACATACATAGTGGGTAATCATTACACTTTCAGCACCAGGGCAAATTGACCCTGAGAGCTATATTTAAATTTAAATAACTATAGGGTGTATCATCTGCATTCTGAAATTAAGTATTTAGCTAAGTATTGTTATATTCAATGCTGATCTTGCGCTGCTGTACAAAGGGATGAGTATTGATTTAGTTGACTTCTCTGTCTCCACTGCGGCCGCGTGGGGATGGTGGGGTGGGTCTGTGATATCAATATACACCTTCTACAGCATTTCAGTGTCGGATTTGTGTGTCATAGTTGTATGTCATAATAAATTAATAAACAAACTTGAAACTTCAACTTGAAACTAGTTGATTATAGATAGACAAACTTTTACTCCGTTAAAGTAAGTTTGAGATGGTGTCTTCAGGCAAACCACACGTCTGAGGACACAGTAAACTGATAACGCCCTACACAGTGGCTGGCGGAGGTTAATCATTACATTGTCACACATAGGTCGGGTACACAGACTGTGGAGTGGATGCAGGGCAGTATCTGTCATAATTGAGGTGGACAGATCATTATTGTTGTATTTTAGTAACACTTCTTGTAAGATCACAGGGTATTGCAATGATTTCATATAAACAAAACAAAAATTGGGGGATATACTCAATTACAATTCTGCAATTAAAACTTTAGATAGTCATTTTACCTTGTGCTTGGACTTTGCAGTTTAGGTTTGTAATTTAGAACATTTATAAATAAACTTGGCCCATGCTATAACTTGCATCATTGTTCTCCCACGATTAAGTCAAGATCATACACCAATTACACATGATTTGTGGTATTAGTGGAACATTGTAATTGGCTTAGATTGATAAAGGAAATCAGTTGCATTTCAATAAATCAGTCAATTTGGGCAAATTTGTTTACTTAAGTTTAGTGATGAAATTGGACTACAAACCTTAATCCGACTTCGGGGGGACTATATTATAAGCCCTCACAGTTGATGCTACTGTATTCTATGATAAAGCATACCTAAATTAGATCTGAGTTTGATTTTTAAGTGTTACATTTAGCCTGGCGCAGTATTAAAAAAAATTATAATATATATATATATATATATATATATATATATATATATATATATATATATATAGATATATGTATATATATATATCTGTGTCATTCATATGGAAAATATATAATATACATCATATATTATATTTAAATTTGAACAAATACATAAAAACTGTTATAATTAGCACAATGTCACAACAAAAGAAAGACAGGACTTTTGATACAACACAGCTGCAAATACCTGTAATGACCACAGGTTTCCCCCAAGAAGTCAAAGCGGTGGGAAGGGGAAGGTCAGGGGATTACAACACTTTCCCACAACAAGGAAGCGTGATGCAAAGGAGACCAGGAGGGAGGGGCAGAGGTGGTGACACACGTTATATTCACTACAAACAAAGACCTCCACCACAAGGACAGAGAAATGAGTTTGGTCGAGCACAATGTTGGGGCTGCAAGCAAGCAGGACATATAAGACGTGATTGTCAAACAAACCCCTGGAGGGAGATCCGGGGGAGGGGGAAATATACCTGACATTATCCGCAGATCCTTGTGAAAGTCCCACTGTACCAGTTACAATCAACAATGAAGCGCACAATTTCATGATTGACACCGGGACCACTTATAGTAGTGATGTGACGAGTCATCGATTTGCATCGGTGCGCCGACATAAACGTTCACGACAGTGGAGGCTGCTGACCAAATTTTTAGGTGAAGCACAAATTATTATATTATATTATATATTAAATTATATTTTTAAAACATCCCCCACTGTGTGTCAGTGGTCAGTGGACACAGATGAAAACATATTAACATTAGGTGACAGCGCACCTGACCAGATGAAATCATATTAGGTGACAGCGCACCTGACCAGATGAAATCATATTAGGTGACAGCGCACCTGACCAGATCAAAACATATTAGGTGACAGCGCACCTGATCAGATCAAAACATTTTAGGTGACAGCGCACCTGATCAGATCAAAACATTTTAGGTGACAGCCCACCTGACCATATCAAAACATATTAGGTGACAGCGCACCTGATCAGATCAAAACATTTTAGGTGACAGCGCACCTGATCAGATCAAAACATTTTAGGTGACAGCCCACCTGACCAGATCAAAACATATTAGGTGACAGCGCACCTGATCAGATCAAAACATTTTAGGTGACAGCGCACCTGATCAGATCAAAACATTTTAGGTGACAGCGCACCTGACCAGATCAAAACATATTAGGTGAAGGTGACAAGGAAGCCACAGACTCATACCCCCCCGACACTCAACTAACCGCCTCGGACAGTCCTTCATACCAGTGGCCATCAGGCTCCACAACAGTGGGCAGCAACTGCTGCCAGACATCGACCTGGGACTTATAGGAACCCAAGGAGGACAACTTACACTACCTTAGGCATACTGCACCTTATGTGGATACTGTGATACTGTGAATAATGAATAATGTATATTTCAGTTAGTTAGATAGTAAATTATAACACTACCTTATGCATACTGCACCTTATGTGACACTGTGCAAATATATTTCAGTTAGTTAGATAGTAAATTATATTGACCTATTTGTTTACACTGCTTGTGTTGTTTTCACTACCTGTACCCCCCCCCCCCCTTCCCCCATGCTGCTATGATGCCTGAATTTCCCCAAGGGGATCAATAAAGGAATATCTTATCTTATCTTAAAAGGAAAGATGAAATTCCCTACCTGGGTTCCATCCTATAGAGGCAAATCATTCCTGTGACAAAATGGGATCCAATGTAATAAAACTAAGTCAACCAACGAACTAGATTCCTGTACCGGATCTCCTCTCTGGTAAACAAGAATACATTGAAGACTCTAACAGGAGCACTCATTCAAGGGTACTACGACTATGCTTGCACCTCATGGTACCAAAGCACCTCAATGGCACTAAAAACAAGATTACAAACATCACAAAACAAACTGGTCAGACTACTGCTTGACCTTACTCCTAAAACCCACCTCACCCCTGCCCACTTTGACAACCTAGGATGGCTTAGAGTAGACGACAGAGTACAGCAACTTGCAATGGGCCTGGTCTACAAGATACACTACACCACTAAGATACCCATGTGCATGTCGAAATACTTCCCAAAGGTCAGTGAATACCACGACCACAACACCAGAGGGAGTTCCACAAATCATGTTCAACCCAGATAAAATTATTTAAAAAGTAAAAAAAAAAAAAAAAAAACTTTTTTTTAATAAAAAAAAATTGTCATAACTTAGAAATGAGATTGCATAGGTCTATGAATCGATATCGCGATTCTGTTTTGATTAATTGCCCAGCCATACAGTGTGTACAGTAAGTTAGCTTGGTGATTATCATTGTGATGTAGGCTAAGCTGGCTAGCTACTGTTAGCATACAAGCTTTTACAAACACTAGCCTACTTACTTTTTCATCCACAACGTTTTTTCTGATCCAGATGCATAAGTCCACTTCTTCATGTTGCTCAGTTGCTGGTTAATACTTCGGTCCTAATGTTGGCGCAAAGTTTAATTTAGCCTGACTTTACTTGTTATAGCTGTACAGCTTACTTCTACTAAACAACAACTAAACTACTTCCTTGCTCTTTCAAACAGTCAAAATGGGTCCATCTGCAGGGTCGGAGGTTAGGTTTAGCTCTGGCCAATCTCAAGTTTCTCAAGTTTCTTTATTAGTTGTCATACAGAAGTACAGAATACTTTTATACAAAATGCTTATTTCTGTTACATTTTGTATAAAAGTATTCTGTACTTCTGTATGACAACTAATAAAGAAACTTGAGAAACTTGAGATTGGCCAGAGCTAAACCTAACCTGCAGATGGACCCGTTTTGACTTTGCAATGCAGCAATCTCTGATTGGATTTGCAAGGCTGCCAATCATATTCAACCTCCATGTATTGGATGGCAAGGGCTGTCAATCATTCAATCCTCCATTCAATGGCAAGAGTTTAACTGCACAGACCGTGCTTAGACGAAGTTAATAGCCTATTTCGATTGGCTGTTATTTATTATTTATATAACATTGGGTCCAGGGACGTGCACAAGACTTTAGAAAGGCAGGTGCCCGTAATCATAAAAGGGCATTAATTAGTAAATGTAAAGCGAGCGCGTGCAGATTTTTGGGGTTAATACAAGTATATCATGGTACATTCAGTTTCACAGATAGATGTCACCAAAACTACATAGTGTCCCTTTAATAACACAATATGCGCTCCAGCTGCGAGAGAGAGAGAGAGAGAGAGAGAGAGAGAGAGAGAGAGAGAGAGAGAGAGAGAGAGAGAGAGAGAGAAGAGAGAGAGAGAGAGAGAGAGAGAGAGAGAGAGAGAGAGAGAGAGAGAGCTGCGTGATTTTCCTGCACTAGCAGCAGCAGACAGGGAGGGGCTGGCGACGTGTTTCACAAAAATATACAGTGCACTGCAAACCCGACATTTTATTTTGTTGGGCAAATACCTTACCTGATGTGTACTCTTGCTTTGTTTTAGTTGAAATAGTAACTGTAAAAAAAGAGGTCTTGACTCGAGTGTGAGGGCACTGTGAGCTCAACAACAGCTGGATATCAATTTCCTGTTCAGTGCACTGCTGGCCCTGCGCGGTTTACATGTTGGCTGGAAGGACCTATTATTTACGAGAGGGGTGGCATTTCTCTCTCTTTCTTTACCTAATATTTAGATTCTATCGTGACATCTTTCATTTGGAAGGGCAGGGGCAGGCAGTATATATATATGTGCAACTGTAAAAAAAAAAAAAAAAAAAAAAGAGGGTGGCATAAAAAGGGCACTTTCTAATGAGAAATGAAAAAGGCAGGTGCCCGGGCACCCCTTCACCCCTATGTATGCACGTGCCTGATTGGGTCACACCTGTGAAGTTTTCTTCACGAATAATTACTGCAGTCATTACTGCAGTGCAGGCCTGCTCAGAGCTGTCAATTTTGGCCATTTTTTTTAAAAGAAAAAATTCACTGGCATTTTTTTACAGAGGAAAACTTTTCTAATAAAAAAATATAAAATAATAATAATTAAAAAAATAAATGTTTTATATATATATAAATAAAATAAATGTATATATATATGTAAATGAATAATAATTATGAATTATGAGTGAATTTGTGTTTCACGTGTTGTCATAGAGAAACCTCCACTGGTTCACAATGCGAGTGCACCGGTGGAATAAGTCTGCATCGGAAACATTTCATGCTGAGCTCACGATGCATCTTGTTGGAGCGTCATTGCATCGGTCAAAACCGATGCATTCATATAATTTCCTCTCATCCACTTCTGTCAACAGTGCACTGTTACTGCACACACAGCAGATACTATTGCTTCGCTACTACATAAGGCGAGAGCCGCGTCACAGTTATCAACGAACAGTGGAAGTCGAGGAGGAGACATTAATAGAATAGATCAACATGGCCATGGCCGCCTAGTTATAGTTGAAAGTGGGGGTGCAAGCTTTTTTTTAATGTTTTTTTTACCCCTTTTTTATTTATTTTTTGCAAGGGGTGGTTTGGAGGGGGTCCAGCACGACCCCCTCCACGGTAGATTTTTTTTTACCATTTAATGAACACCTGTATGTGCAATTTCCTGCAATATAGAGCCTTCAACCTTGACCAAAATAAAGCTGCTCTTTTCACTATAAAACTCAGTTTATATTGCAGTATGATACGCTATCAATAGCCCCAGTCGTGCGGCGGCTGAATAAATGAATGAATGGAAACTTTATTTAACAGATTGCAGAATGTGTACAATACAGTACGGCTCAATACACACAATTGTTAAGGGGATGCAGACCAGAGAAAGACGTTTGTCTTGTTTACATCAGGGTCCTTTCGTGACTGTGCTGCACCGAGTAAATCCACAGTCACTTGCTCCTCAATAGGAAACCAACCTAGATTTACCCTGAAGGACTGGTTCTACCCGAACCGTTCGTTCTACAAGAATCACAGAGACATTACAAAGGTGCTCACAGTTGCACGAGGGGTTCGGACAGAGATACGGGATGGTTTGAAAGCTCGGCATTGCTAATAAATATTTTAAATATTTTTTTATAAACTGCTCAAAACGGCATTATTTCCGCCGTTGGGTGATCACAGCGCAGGCGCACCAGGCAACCCAACGCCGGAAACGGTGCAGTGTTGAGCAGTTTATAAAACATATTTTAAATGTTTATTAGCAACGCCGAGCTTTCAAACCATCCTGTATCTCTGTCCGAAACCCTCGTGCAACTGTGAGCACCTTTGAGATGTCTCTGTGATTCTTGTAGAACGAACGGTTCGGCCAGAACCAGTCCTTCAGGGTAAATCTAGGTTGGTTTCCCATTGAGGAGCAAGTGACTGTGGATTCACTCGGTGCAGTGCGGAGGCTCACCATACGAGAAATATTCAGTTTCAATCTGTTTGCGCATTTAGTATACAGTCACAGTGTTCGACTTACGTGATGATTTGCTCCATTTTGATGTAAACGCAGAAGGATAATCCTCACAATGTTATCCAATATCCAGCCTGAATTTTTTTTCATTGAAACGACAAACGACGAGGCATTCGATAAAGCCGCCTCCCCCAACATGTCGTATACGTCATGCCGAGGAACCGCGGCCCGTGGGCACTGGATCAAACCATTAAATGTGGGGGGTCACACAATCTTTGGAAACTTAAAAACTTGCTATTAAGTGTCATTGCATATTATTAATTTGATTGAAATTACGTAGTTATGGTTAGATTTATATTATGGGGGGGGGGGGGGGGGGGGGGGGATATATCATATTTTTCATATGATCAAAAAGTGGGGGAGCAAAACCAGACGTTTTCCCCCTCATGTTCAATAGTGGTAGAGCAGATGCTTCCAGTGCTCTATTGCGCATCCGTCTATGAACATGGCTAACGCTAGTACTAACTAACTAACGCTAGACTGCAGTGTCTAAATAACTAACTAACGTGACTCTGCAAACACCAGTTCCATTAGTGAGATGGGGGGGGTATATTGAAGACGCTTGACAACAGGGGTTCAAAGAACTTCACATGAATGAATGAATGAATGAATGAATGAATGAATGAATGAATGAATGAATGAATGAATGAATGAATGAATGAATGAATGAATGAATGAATGAATGAATGAATGAATGAAAACTTTGTTTGACAGATTGCAGTATGGGGTACAATACAGTAAGCGTCAATACACACAATTGTTAAGGGGATGCAGACCTGAGAAAGATGTTTGTCTTGTTTACATCAGGGTCCCCCATTTTCAATTCATATAGACATTTATGACATACACAACATACATGACATTTATGGCATAGGGACATATAGGTATTTTTTTTTATTGGCGATTCGTTTCTTAAGTATATCGCTTCATGCATCGGGCATCCAGGCAGGCTCCGGGTGTTGTTGCCATCCGAGTCTAGTGTGTGTGACATCATCAACTGTCGACGGCAACTCAGACTATAGGGTCTCTCTCTCTCTCTCTCTCTCTCTCTCTCTCTCTCTCTCTCTCTCTCTCTCTCTCTCTCTCTCTCTCTCTCTCTCTCTCTCTCTCTCTCTCTCTCTCTCTCTCTCTCTCTCTCTCTCTCTCTCTCTCTCTCTCTCTCTCTCTCTCTCTCTCTCTCTCTCTCTCTCTCTCTCTCTCTCTCTAATAATAATAATAATAATAATTTAGGACCTGCTCCGAGGTCACCATTTGGCACACATGCGAACCATGCATACAATGCGTATCTGCGATTAAACCCATCCCGTCGTCCTTCCCCCCCAAGGGCAGCCGGGAGCAGACAGGCGCCACGTGAGCCGCGCCAGGGGACCAATCCAAGTGCTCCTGTCCGTCTTCGTCAAGGACGCCACAGCGTTAGCGATCTTGTTGTTGTGCATGTTTTTCCATTGGGTTTATCTTATCGGGGGGGGAAACCCTTGCGAGCACGGGGAGAACATGCAAACTCCACACAGAAAGGCCTGGGAGATACCCCACCTGGGTAACTGGCATCATGGAAACCTGGTCCCCAAGCGGGATTCGAACCCTGGACCTTCTTGCTGTGAGGCGACAGTGTTAACCACTACACCACCGTGCTCGCTCTCTCTCTTTCTCTCTCTCTGTTCAATGATTTAAAGTGGCCAACGTTACAATATAAATACTAATTGGATAGTTGATGATGAACATTTAATTTCATTATCTGAAATATTATAAAATCATTAAGTCTGCTATAAGCCATTATCCCTTTGTGTACGATTATTATTGTCTCACAGTAGTGTGTATGTACATAATGTGTGTTTTTAGCTGAAGCGAGAAAAGACAGTACTATGGAAAAGTATTCTTAGGCACCCAAGAGGTTTTATATAAATTGTCATACAGTAGAGTCTTTTATTTTTAATAATAATATAAGCTGCATCAGCTCCATTCACTAAAAGGCGTTGGTGGATTTTTTTTGTCAAATCAGTTGTGCAATAGTCACTTTTGGTGAGTTGTTTCTATACAATTCAGTTATATGACATTTAGGTATGACACAGGACTACACAAGCATTTTTTAGTATAGAAATGTGTCAACAGACTAAAGCAGGGAACCACAATATTTTGCATACGAATTATGCAGAATGTAATATCATAACTGTCTATTACTTTTCTTGCAATTGAGCCAATTTTCCTTAGGTACCGTTTTGAGGTGTGTGTTCAACAGAATGTAGTATCAAAAACACATTCACAAAAAGTATGGGTTACTGAATGCTGAACTGCACTATTATAATCACTAAGCCAGACCTTACCTGTGTCCCTGTATCACTGGTCTCTGCTGCCCTTTGATAAAGAAACGTCCCTATGTCCATTTTCCTTTTTTTTTGGGCATATTTCAGTTAGTCACAGCAAAAGTCACCTAGTAAAAGTGAGATAATTGACAATATCAAAACATGCTAGGGCTGTACCGAATAGTTCGAAGCTTCGTTCATAATGTTGACATTCGAATTCTAAATCAACATACAAAATTGTAAAAAAAAAAAGATTTTTTTTCTTGTTTTTTTACATTTTTATTTGCCAAGGTATGGCGAGTGCCATACCTTGCCATACCAAATGGACGCCCCTGAGCTGCATATAAGGAATACAACCAAATCCTCTGGAATACCATAAAATTGTATCATTATTTTGCATCATGTTGAATCGCATCGTATCCAAATTGAACTCGGCCATCTGAAAGATAATGTGTATATATATAAATGTGCGAATTAGCTATAATAAGCGAATTTAGAAACCTGCTGTTATATTTTCTATAATAATATTTCAAATGACATATGGTCCGGATGGGAGAATTCAGTACTGTATCTACAGAACCCTCTGTTTAATCATCTTCCCTTTATTAATTTCCTTAGATCTATTGTACACATGATCTCAAGAAGGTACTGAATAAGATCAGTGGCAGCTTTTAATGTTTAGTCTTTATTAGCAAGTGGTTATTTACTGTCAAAGAGGCAAAGAAAAATCATAATTCATATTCTCCTTTGTTTTATCACAATTTTAGTGGACACCACAGGTAGGTAGGGTCCTTATTTTCTGGTTGTTTGTCAGCTTCCTGTGTACCACTTACTCCTGGGGCAGTCGGAGAAGTGATTAGTACCATCTACTTGTCTTGTACCATACTATATGCTTGACGGGTGGATGGTCAATATGATCTTTGGCTGGTAGCAGGTGTGGTTGAAGAGGGTTAGGTCTACAGGGCGTTAGCTTAAGGGTAGGTAGGTTAGGGTGCCAGAAAATACAGGTAGTGTGGTAGGGCCTGATGTAGTTTTTTTTTAGGATAGACATGTGGTGGGCCGTTTGACTGCAGTTTAGATGTAGAAGCTGTAAGTAGTCATGTCAGGTTACAAGGGGCACCTGTTTGAATTTGTTTGTTGTATTTAATTTTTTTGTTTTGAGTGTAACTCAGTGTTTGGATAGCCTACCTATTAGCACATGACCTCCTGCGCATACTACACATCTACTTATTTCAGGGTGGTTGTTTTTACATTTTAAAAAAAAAATTGCAAATTAGAAAGGTGCGCTCAGTAGAGCACACATCTCCACCACGTCGCACGCCGATCACACAGGCGGATAGGCACAAAGGCTGACTGCTCTCCTTATAGTTAGTAGTATTAGCTGTAGCGTGTTGACACTAACAAGGGGTGCTTTAGTGGTTCTTTATGGGAATACAAACTAACATTTCCAGCACCGCATGAGAGTTTAAATGACTATTCCCTTATCATAGAAGTACTTTGAATTTGAATTTTCCCACTTATTACTGTACATTCACTGTACGTTTTCGTATATTTTTGGCTGGAGGGGTGTGTATTTGGAATTTTAGACGGTATATACATACCGGATTGTGTATGCCAGACCGTATTTTGTTCTCTATTCTATTTTATTTTTAATATTAATTTTATTATTCTTATTCCTATTTTAGCACTTGTGACTACCTAAATGTTTATTGTTGTTCAATGTGTGTGATCTGTAGTGCCAAGTTTCCGGCGGGGTCATTCAAGCGTTTACTTTATTCTATTCTATAATTAGGAAAATATAATTGTCCAAATATGTATTATATCTAACAAACTATTAAACATCTATCGAGCAATCTGTCATCAGGTGAAAGGAGACAGGGAAGAGAAAGCCAATGATGAAAGTGTAATGAGCCCAAGTGGATACGACCTGGCAAAGGACCAAACCAAACAGCAATTAAGGTAGAAGGTAGGACTGTGTGACACATGTGGAAAGTGAGAGAATTGAAGTAGGAATTAAGGCGAGACACTACAGGTGAATAGGGTAAAAAAATTAACTAATAGATATCACAATGAAACTTCTCCAGTTGATTACTTATATTAACACTTTGACTGCCTAAAAACGCTTTACAGCGTCATTGCTGGCCATGCTAAAGTTGCCGGGGGACGCTGTACAGCGTCCTTATATCAATATTTCAAAAATCTGGAATCGGATTCATATTCCCCCTCCGCTGGCCTGATATCCACCAGCAGGACCCACTGAGCTCTCTGGCGGTTCAGGAGCGCCATCTGGTGGCCGATCGGCGCAACCGCTTAACAGGAAGCGCAGTAGAGGTTTTGCTGGTCGGCCCTATTACTTCCGGCCACTCGGTATAGGTTCCGGCACTCTAGCTCGTCACTCTACATAGCGATCGATTGCCAATAACTCGATAAACAACATGATTTGGACGTATATACCATTATACAAGCTGGAGATGGACCGGGTAATAATATATCCCATAATGATAAAATTTCTACTCGACGATGATCGCCCAACGGCGCGCGGAGACTGGGGTGAGTTTCAGCGTGTAACGTTACCATCTTCGATACTAACTGCTTTTATCAACATTTGACCCACATTAGATGATTGGTATAACGCTGCCCACGGAATTATAAACGCCCCCTCGCCCATCCGGTCAACATCAGATGACGTGTAGTAACTTCTAGAAGTACGTCTAGTTGGAATTTTTTATATCGCGCTGATTGCCATCAAACTGTATTTCATCATCAATATAATGCATTTGGGGCTATATATCACGTTCTGGAGAAAGCTGCAGAAAGAGATGAAAACATACTTATACATTAGACCATACTTTACTATGAATATGTGAATGAAAAAGTTTAACGTTGCTACACAATGAACAATACATATAGGACTTTGAATGGGCCCTAATAATGGCAATGTAGCAATAGAATTTAAAAAGTTATAGCCCTGCAAAGAAGGGGACTTTCTCCATAGACAAATAGCGCTGGCAATCTATGGTATATCATTAATTTAACCCAAGGCAACCAAAGTGTTAAGACAAGACTTTTTTGTATTACAAGTTTTCTGAAATTGTATGTTTAAATTTGCAAATGAGGCATGATCTACTTAAATATGCAATAATTTGCATATAATTCCAGGACAGAAATCTGAACATTGGATAAAGCCATTTTCAAAATTATAGTTTCATTTTGTTGACATATTAGAGCCAACGGTTATTACAGAGGGGATTTTGGATATCTCTTTTTATCACTCCATAAATCAGAAAATACTCCATTCAGTCAATTTTTATGGTAAAATTCCATATTTCGCCATGTTTTTAGGAATAAAATGTGATATAAATCAGGGTATGAATGCGATATCAACAAACCCTTCTGTAAATACCTTCAAAACATAGATATGAATAGAACTGGAAGGTTTGGTGTATGTGAGTGCTACTGAAGTGGAGATTTCTGGCTCAGAGTATGAGGAAAAACTCTTAAAACAAATTTTTGGGAAAACACCTTCAAAGTTCTGTATTGTAAAATGCCATACTTTTTTTTGAAACAGATATTTACAAACACAATACCTAATCAAACCATTAGTAATAGACAACCTAAACACATGCCTGATAACTGAATAATAATAATAATGATGTTATTGAACTGAACAGAACTACACACAGCCTACAAACAGTGTAGTACAGTGTAGTACCCCCTAATAGGCAAAAAATATGTGAATAGATATCACTATGAAACTTTCCCAGTTTGTTATGTACATATAATATATTGCAAGTTTTCAGAATTTTATGTTTATATATGCAAATGAGGCACTTCTCCATTAAATATGTGCACATTTATGGATGCAATAAGGCAAAATGAGGTAAAATAAACAACTAAATGTGTGTCATTGACGTTTTATTGTCACTAGTTTCATAGAAGACATGTTTAGGAAGCAAAATATAACAAAATCTCAAAATCAACAAAAAAAAGTATATTTGCCTATTCACCTGCAGTGTCTCCCCTTAAGGAGGCGCTAGAAAGTGTAAGGGAGAACCAGGAGGAAGGCTAGGCATCACCGCAACAGGAGATGCATAGAGAAGCAGAAGGCTAAGTTGTTCTGTTCAAAGGAGTTTGGACAGATAGCTTAGTGGGAAACAGAAAGCTAGGTTGTTCTGTTCAAAGGAGTTTGGCCAGAGAACTTAGTGGAAATGGACCCATACCTGGGACTACACTATGTTGGGAGAGGAAAGTGATGATGATGGAAAAAGAAGGTGATTTGATTTGATTTGACTTGTCTCTGGAAGGACATATCCAACTCAATGAGGACAACAGCTACCGACCCCACCAGAAGATGAGAGACTGGTCTAAGGCAGGGGTTCCCAAACTTTTCAGGCCAGGGCCCAGAAAATAAGGCGTCAGAGAGCCGCGGCCCAATGCACATCGTCGGGCTTTTTTTTTTTTTTTTTTGCCAAATATCACTTCAATCCTATTAAGTTAGTTATTCATTTATATGTGCTATTTATGAGAGGGCTAACTTGTTGCAAAATAATAATGATAATAATAATAGCCTCATTAAAATACTATTGTTGCTTCGGTTGTTTTCAGCGTTTTATGTGCATAATCTGTTATTTAGTTTGAAATGTTCGTTGAAATAAGTAGATTTTTCGTTTTTGTTTATTTATTAAGTTAATATAAAACCATATAGTCACATTTTAGAATACAATATAATAGAATTTTAGAATACAATTAGAAACACTGTCCTGGCCTGCTTCTAAGTTCAGTGGCCTGACAAAAAAATAAATAAAAATAAAATAAAAAATAAAAAAAAATAAAATAAAAAAATCAATTTTTATTTTTTTTTTAATTTTTTTTTAATTTTTTTTAAATCATCTCGCGGCCCACCCGTGGCTGTTCGCGGCCCACCTTTGGGTCGCGACCCCGACTTTGGGAACCACTGGTCTAAGGGACCAGCAACCAACTCACTGAGGATCAGGCTTGTAGAAATCTGACATAATGCTCTTACACAGTATGCAATAAGACACACATAATTGTCTTTAGGACTTCGTATTGGCTTAGGGAGGGGATTAGGGCCCCCGAACCTTAGGCCAAAACAGGCGGCAGTGGGCTCGCTGTGAGCACTGGAGTCTGGAGCACAGCCCAATTGCTGAATACACGAGAAGAGAAAGGAGCGGTTTCAAGGGTGTTTAATGGAAATTGAGCAACACAGGAATTGGGGGGAAATAGAACAGGGTTAATGTTCTGTCCTGTGGCTGCCACGGCGGCAGTGAGCGAGCAAGCGGTCCTGGTGCTTGTCGGGGGTGCTGCTGGGTGGCAGCGGGTGAATAGGTGTTCCTCTTCGGGAACAGGTGACGTCCAGACAGGGACGCTGGAGCTGCTGGGTGGCAGCGGGAGAACAGGTGTTCCTCTTCGGGAACAGGTGACGTCCAGACAGGGACGCTGGAGCTGCTGGGTGGCAGCGGGAGAACAGGTGTTCCTCTTCAGGAACAGGTGATGTCCAGACAGGGACGACGGTCCTTTGGGGCACAGGAGAGAAACGGGTTAGAGTAAGCCAATACACGGAGGGTATCTAGCAGTAGAGCTTGTGGCAGAAACGTCGTACCTGGGCAGTGGTAATTAATACCACGACAGCTTCTGGTCAGCGTCGAGGTGCAGATATAGTCCCCTCATCAGGGGAGGATAGGGTGCAGCTGGGGAGAGTGGGGTGTTTGCCCGTGTGTGAATTAGGTGGATGGAATACAGCTGGGTGAATGAGGGTGAAGGAAGGGGTGACTGAAGAAAGAGAGGATGATGAGGAGTGCGCAGTGGATAGAGAGGGGGATGAAGAGGAGCGTGTGGAGGACGTGAGGGGAAAAGGAGGGGGAGTGAAGTAGGCCCGTGCTGTGATTATGATAGGACCCCCCCCTCGACGGGCGCCTCCCGGCGGCCCAGGCTTGTCAGGGTGAGCCCGATGAAAGTCCTGGACGAGAGCTGGGTCCAGGATCATTGGCCGGGAGATCCAGCTCCGCTCCTCCGGGCCGTAGCCCTCCCAGTCGACCAGGTACTGGAAGCCGCGGCCGCGTCGCTGCACGGCCAGCAACTCCCGGACCACGTAGGCCGGGTGGTCGTCTATCACCAGCGGAGGAGGGGGCTCTGGAGCAGGGGGAGACAGGGGACTGGAGACCACCGGTTTGAGCTGGGAGACATGGAAGGAAGGGTGAATGCGCATATGGGGGGGGAGCTGGAGCTTGACAACAGAGGGATTAATGAGGGACAGGATCTTGTAGGGCCCCACGAAACGGGGGGTTAGCTTTCGTGAGACGGATTTGAGTGGCAGGTCCCGAGACGAGAGCCATACCATCTGACCTGGTACATAGGCGGGAGCCGGGGTCCGGTGGCGGTCGGCAAAGCGCCGGTTCTGGTCCGCAGTCCGGAGCAGCGCAGCCCTCGTCTCCTCCCAGATCGTCCTGCAGCGACGGAGATGGTCCTGCACCGATGGCACGGCGATCTCCTCTTCCTGGGCAGGGAACAGCGGGGGTTGGTAGCCCAAAGATGACTCAAAGGGGGACTGACCTGTGGCCGCCGAAGTGAGGGAATTGTGGGCGTATTCCACCCATGGCAGGAAGGCGCTCCAGCCGGAGGGGTCCCGGGCTGTCACGCAGCGGAGTGCGGATCCCAGGTCCTGGTTGGCCCGCTCCGACTGGCCGTTGGTCTGAGGGTGGAACCCGGAGGAGAGGCTGACCGTGGCCCCCAGAGCCTGACAGAAAGCCCTCCAGACCTGGGATATGAACTGAGGGCCTCTGTCGGAGACGATGTCAGCTGGGATCCCATGGAGCCGGAAGACGTGGAGTACCATCAGGTCAGCAGTCTCTGCAGCAGAGGGGAGTTTGGGGAGAGCAACGAAGTGCACAGCCTTTGAGAAACGGTCAACAATGGTGAGTATGGCAGTGTTACCGTGTGAGAGGGGAAGGCCGGTGACGAAGTCCAGGGCGACGTGCGACCAGGGCCGACCGGGGACTGGGAGTGGACGAAGGAGTCCGGCGGGCGGTCGGTGGGAGGCCTTCGCACGAGCACACACGGTGCACGCCAGGACGAAAGCGCGGGTGTCCTCTCTCATGGTGACCCACCAGAAGTGCCTCTTCAGCAGAGATAGTGTCCGGTCGATCCCCGGGTGGCACGCGAACCGGGAAGCGTGAACCCACTCGAGCACCTGGGAGCGGACGAGGTCAGGGACAAAAAGCCGGTTAGGTGGACCGTTACCTGGGTCCGGCTGGTCACGCTGTGCCTCCCTGACGACGGACTGGATCTCCCAGGTGGCGGTGGCCACCAGACAGGAGGTAGAGAGGATGGTGTCGGGGTGTGTGGACCCCTCCTCAGGGACGAACTGCCGGGAGAGGGCGTCTGGCTTGGTGTTCTTGGAACCAGGCCAGTAGGTCAGGGTGAAGTTAAACCTAGCGAAGAACAGCACCCAGCGAGCCTGGCGAGAGTTCAGGCGCTTGGCCGTTGAGACGTAGGCGAGGTTCTTGTGGTCCGTCCAAACCAGGAAGGGGACCTCCGATCCCTCCAGCCAGTGCCTCCATTCCTCCAGGGCTAGCTTGACAGCCAGGAGCTCCAGGTTCCCGATGTCGTAGTTGACCTCGGCTGGGGTTAGGCGGCGTGAGAAAAAGGCGCAGGGGTGCAGCTTCTGGTCGGTGGCAGAGCGCTGGGAAAGAACCGCCCCTACTCCGGTGCAGGAGGCGTCCACCTCCACCACAAACTGGCGGGACGTGTCCGGCTGAACGAGGATGGGAGCGGTGGTGAAGCGCCGGCGCAGCTCGGCGAAGGCGGAGTCCACTGCGTCGGACCAGACGAAGGGCACCAAAGGCGAGGTGAGTTGGGTGAGAGGCGCCGCGACCAGGCTGTAGTCCCTGATGAAGCGCCGATAAAAGTTGGCGAATCCCAGGAAGCGTTGGAGCTGTTTTTGAGCAGCCTGATGGCCTGGGGATAGAAGCTTCTTCTGAGTCTTTCTGTGCTCGCCTTGAGACTCCGGTATCGCTTGCCTGACCGCAGCAGTTCAAAGAGGCAGTTGTTCTGGTGGCTAGAGTCCTTGATGATTCTCTTAGCCTTACCCCTGCACCGCTTGTTGTAAACGTTCGGCACAATGATTGGCAGACGTCATGAAAGGTGCAGGGGCACACTCACAGGCAGACGGGGCCAAGCCCGGCCAACCCCGAGAGTTGACTCCGCTACCAACACACCTGGAAACCAACCACCACCTTGGTTCTAACATGAGGCGGTTGTTCCTATAACCCCCCAGGAAAAAAACTCCAAAACACAACTGCGGGTATACACTGGCTATACAGCAGTACAAGTGTTTCAGTTTTCAAGAAGGGGTTAACCCAGGCCAACAGGTCGACGAAAACAAATTCGGACCTAGGCCCGGCAGACCGGGACGTACACAGGGATGCCAGAGGGGTTCCACAAAAACCACCTCGACAGCCCCCTCCCAGCCCCGCCAGGCAGGAGAAGAGAGGGGGGCGAAAAAAGAATGGAGAAGGACCAGGCTCCTTAGCACAGTGCAAGGTACAACACAATATGGACCAAGCAACAGTGAAGGATAACACGCAGTGACATAATCACGAACATCTCCATAACATCAAACCCTGCAACGCCTGGGCCGACCCGGCAAGTCCCTCAGGGTACCAGAACAGCAGATCTGCGCCCCGGCGGACAACGGGTTAACTGACCTGGTCCGGCGCGACCAGAACCAGTCCTGTGTCCTAATCACGCCGCCATCCCCAGTCCCAGGAGGGGGGTAGGTACGCGTGTCGATCTAAAACATCACTGAGGGCGCCACCAAGCCGCGCCCGGTGGCCCACCCCAAAGGTGTGAGACCCCTCCGCCAATGCTTTGATCTATTCCGGTATCTCCCCCCAGAGATGAACGAGAATTCATCGAGACTAACCTAGTACACTGGCGCTCGGAAGAGACTAAACTCCATCCCAGTTGCCCCACAAAAACACTGTTTCAATGATGAGCAACCAAGGCGCGCAAGCCCATGCGTGGTTCCTATCAGAAGCACCCAGGGCCAGCACTATTTACATGTCGAGACCCAAAACATATCAATGGTAATTCTAACAAGAACCCAGATAACGTTCCCTCCAAGCCACCTGGGAGAGCAGCAGGAAGCTGGCCAAGACACAGATATGGGTCCCATATGACGCGCCCAAGGGAAAACACCCCTGTCAACCCTGCCCTATAAAGAGAGGAGACAGGGAACCCCCAGAGAGAGACTTCCCATGTGAGTAATAATTGAAAAGACATATACAACATTGAGCTATGTAACAATTGGACTAAGACTCTCTGAGGAGGAGGCTCTGAAACTCTGAGGAGGCTCCCTCACTGAGAGGGAGGTTCTGAACTCACCGAGGAGGCTCTGAAACTCGCTGAGGAGGAGGCTCTGACCCAATATACACACTACTAGTAGGGAGCAGAGCAGAAGAACAAATTGTCTCTACTGCATTGCATCACCTACCAAGCTCAAGACACATACAACAGAGCAGAACTTCTTTTTAAGTTCTACTCACCTTGACAATAACAGAGGTCCACAACATGGAGCCTGAAAAGAACTCACGAAATTCTCCAACCAATAGAAACGCGCCCAGTGGCGTACTCTATGGTGAGGGGAATTCCGTGGCCCACCGCCAAATATGGTTTGGGACCAGGAAACTCCCCCCCCCCCCTTCCTACCCCGTGACGTGCTGACCCAGCAACGTGACAGGAAGCCCGAAGGACAGGAGGCCCAACCCCCTGACCAATCAGAAAAAGGGGAGGGAGGGTTTATCAGTTCACCCCCTCATGACCCCTCACCCCTGATGCAATGACAAAGCAGAGCCATGACACCAGTCATAGCGTGCTACATGAAGCGCATGTATACCTGTCAAGGTAACAGCTTCACATAGGTTCATGTGCGAACCTGCCACCTGAATTTTTACACCTTTTCCTAAAGGAAGAAAAACTACTGCTATACTATTTTTCATGCCGCGGTTTTGCACATATTATAGCATATTTTAATAACTTTATTGTATATTAATTATATATATAGTTATTGCCTGACACCACAGTTCGCCCTTTGCTTTTTATTAGCTTTTTATTAGTGTATTCGTGTAGTTATTATTATTAGTGTATTTGTGTTTTGTCGCGAATCTCAATGGCCCGTCTACTGTGAGAGACAGCCAGACAGGCAGGCAGCTCCGGTGTCAGGTTACAAACAGAGTGGTAGATATGAATGGCTGTGATTGGTTGTCTGAAAATGAGCTCAGCGCATCGCTCTGAAAGTTCAGAAAGTTTCAACTTTCGGCCGCACAAAAAAGCTGAAAAAAGAAGCCGACTGCAGCGCACTTCCTATAGGCGGCGCATGCGGCCGCATACGCTCTCTCCCCATTGGGATACATTGAAAAAAGACGCGTGCGGTCATAAATATGAGGCAGGTGGACGCGAGCCCTTACAAACCTTTTTCTTAAAAACCAAAATCGAATGACTCATTCTTAATTGTATATCAGCATTGTTCCACAAGTTAACCCCAATAATAGAAATATACCTCCTTTTAATCCCTTTCTTATCTTTTTGAACAGTAAATTTACAAATATCTCTCAAATCATATTTTCTTTCATTTATTGAAAATAACCTTTGCACCCCATCTGGGAGTAACTTTGCTTTAGTACATTATTTGCATAGTTTTATAGTAAACCAAATCATTAAATTTCATTATATGAGACTTTATAAACAATGGATTTGTGTGTTCATAGTAACCAGCCTTGAAAAGGTTCCGAATGGCCCGCTTTTGCAGTACGACTATTGGATTTACTGTATTTTTAAATGTCGACCCCCATACTTCCACACAGTAAGAAATGTAAGGAAGTATAAGTGAGCAGTAAATGATGTGCAAGGCTTTGTAGTTGAATATATCATTACATTTATACAATATTGCTACTGACTTACATTTACATTTACATTTACATTTAGTCATTTAGCTGACGCTTTTATCCAAAGCGACTTACAAGTTCTGTTCATGCACTACTCACATATTATTGGTCTTAACAATGCAGAGAGACACGAGGATACGGCAATCCAGGAAGTTAGTTGCAGCACAGCGAGGTCCATTCTGGGAGGCGGGGCACAGTCAGGTGTAGTGCGCATTCTGGGAGGCGCCCAGGAAGCTGATACGCTGCACGTGTGAGGTCTGGACAAGTCTGAACATGTTTATATGTCTATAGTGGCCCCAATACGCAGGTGCAGAACGGGTACTGATTGATTGATTGATTGAACATTTTATTAACAGATTGCAGAATGGGTACAATACAGTATAGCTCAATACACACAATTGTTAAGGGGATGCAGACCAGAGAAAGACTTTCATCTTGTTTACATCAGGGTCCCCCATTTTCAATTCATCAGGATATATGACATACATCGTCATCATCATTTATTTATTCGTACATGGAATTACCACAGTCCAACAGTACATATTCATATAATTCACCAAATACCATGGCCGAAAGGAACAGGAAGAAGAAAAAATCTTATATATACCTGCCCCTACACACACACAACACACCAATAGACTTATTGTGTAAAACCAAACAGAATATACCCATTTTTCAAAAATGGAAACATCAACACAACCAAATTAAATCAACATAAATAAACCCATTTTGTGTATCTATCAGTAAACTACATATTTCTTAGATATCTTAGATATCTTTCCTTGAATATAGTTAACATGTTGTTTCCATGTTAATTTCTGGTCAATAACTACCCCTAGAAATTTTATCTCAGAAACTCTTTCTATTTTTACATCACATCTCCCCCTCTATTTCTTTTCGATTACCAAAAACCATACATTTTGTTTTCTTAATATTGAGAGACAATTTATTAACATCAAACCAAGTTTTGAGAGTTTCAAGCTCTCTTTCAATATCAAACAAAAGTTCCTTTAAATTACTTCCTGACTTCCTGGGTCAAGTGAAGGAAGCCAGTGAAGGAAGTGGAGAACCAGGGTAAGTTTCAAAGTTTTGGCGATGACCGGCGGCCGGGTAGCACAGTCGACTAAGCGTCTGTCTACCACCGCAGAGACACTGGTATCGAGTCAGCGGTGCCTCCGGCTTGGCCGGTCGTCATACTGGCTCAATTGGCGGTGTCAGCGGTAGGGAAGCCGGTGGGTGGTAATCTGGTCGTTGTAAACAGCGACTCCTACAGGTCGGTCAGGGCGCCTGCACAGCGAGGGAGGGAGATGGTGAGGGTAGTATGACCTCCCACGCGTTACACTTCACCAATGAGAGTCCTCGCTGTCAGGTGAAAAGAGGCTGCTGGCTGTCTCCTATGTATCGGAGGAAGCATCTGATAGACTTCAGGGCTCCCTAGACCGACCAGTGGGGGGCACATGCGCGCAACGACCAGGAAGGGGAGGGGAAAATTGGCATAACGACTAAATTGGGATGGGAGGAAAATACAGAAAAATAGGAGGAAAAAGTGGATACAAAAAAAAGGTTTTGGCGATGACCCAGGCTTGGAGCACATATTTTTTAAAGTAATTGCTGCTTATTGGCTGGAGTATATCTGAAATTGAACTAGCAATTAATTTAATTTTAATTTCATGCTATTGAATTTCAATGGTAATTAAAAAAAGGTGATCAAACACAGTATGACAAATTCATATTGTTGTCGACCACAGCAGTATGAAAACACAGACCTCCCCACATGCAAAGGGACAGAGGTATTGAAGATATCATTTGAATATGTCAATATCCAATATCAAACCAACTTCACCCCGGTTGTTTTATTTTTCTTATTATTTATTTTTTTAATCTGGGGATTTTGGAATGCTAGAACAACTACACAAGTTTATCTTTATATTTCATACATATGTCATATGGACGTTTTTGCAGCACTGAATTTATTTTTGACATATAATGAGAATTATAATGTCATCTATATATTCTATACCCAGCTTAATCACCTCTCCACTGTATATTACTATTGCACTTCACATTTATACTCTGGCTTGTTACGAGTTGGGTAGGTGTGTTGGACCCAGGTGCAGTAGAGGACAGATATGACGAAGGACAGGTGTTGATCTTCAAAACAAGGAACTGTTACTTTAATGTTTTTATTCTCCCCTCCCCTGTCTTGAACGTTGCTCGCATGCCCCCACTGGTCGGTTGTAGAGAGGATAGAAGCCTTGCATCATGTGTCCCCTCCGATACATGTGGAGGCAGCCTGTCACATCTTTTCACCTGCCAGCGCAGACTCTCATTGGCGAGGTGTAACGTAGGAGGCTCACACTACCCCTGCCATTTCCTGTCTCTGCTGTGCAGGCGTCCCCCAACCGACCTGTAGGAGTCGCTGTCCACAACGTCCAGATTACCACCCATTGACGTCCAACCGCTAGCTCTGCCAATTGAGTTAGTATGACGGCCGGCCCAAGCCGGAGGCAACGCCGACAGCCGGAGTCGAACCCGGTGTGTCTTGCGTTGGTGACGAGCGCAATGTCGCCTTGTTACTTTAATGTTTGTAACAAACAGCATACGCAAACGACAACGTGTTAAAGGGGAACTATTATACTATTTATTTCACTATTTGGGCACTTTTACACAATTCCTGTGAGTCTATGGAACACCTCTGTAATTTTTTTTATTTCTTTTTCATTGTTTTGTATTTCTAATCAAGTCCTCAAAAACAGCATTTTTCTACCTCAAGATCTTAAGCCGTTTTGAGCCTGGGCTCCAGCCACTGTGCAGCTCATCATGTACCTGATGCCACACAGCCACATTATCATGCAGCGGTGTCTCTCTGACATCACAAATCAGCACATTTTCAGATGACTCAGTTCAGTGAGGGTGAATATTGTGAGAGGAGAATTGGAAGAATGCGCCAATATGAGAATTAGAGACATAGATCATATTAATATAAGTTCACATAGCTAGGAAACAATGCTAAACACTCAAAAAGGCCATTTATAAGATAGTTCCCCTTTAAACAAAAAGAGAGACACATTTGTATATCAGGGTAACAAAACAGGGAAAGCAAAGTGGAGAGAACACTGTCTCCAAAACACGTTCTTTGGCATACATGTCAAACAACGGAGAAGTATACAAACTATACAAAGTACAAAGTATACAAACAAAAAAAGAATACAAGCTAAACTTTCAACAGTGAATGCAACGGCAATCAAAGTGACATGATAATCAGGAACAATAATGAGCGTACTTATCCTCCTATGGCAAGGAGCGATAAGACTTACTCACAACGGTGTACTCACGGGTAGGTTCAGTGATCGACTGACGATCTGAATAGTAACCAGGAAGAACATATAAAGCCAACTTAACTTTACACACCAGGGCCCTCATTTATCAACAGTTCTTAGAAAGTGTTCTACTTTTGTTCGTAAGCACAGAATTTAGAATGTGTGTATGCACAAAAAAATCTGGCTTTATCACACATGCATAGACGTGTCCCACGCACACTGGCAAGTACTCCGTGTTGATAAATGCCACTTGTTCTACGCTCCGCGCTCGTGCACGATTTTAAGTATTTGCATATAGAACCCCCCGTAATTAACCATATACGGTAATGAACAACCCCATGAAATGTGGAAAAATGGACTAATTATGTTATGGGAGAAATACGTGACAGGCTGACAGACATGTACACGGTGATGTCGGATATTATATCTATTAACTTCCTAAAAGACCATTGCTGCCTGGACACCGCAAAACACTAATAAAGACCATTAACCACTGTTTGCCGTTGCCCGTTGGTGTCATTAATGCATGCTGGAATATGAATGCCTTTCTTAGTTTAGTTCTTTTAACGTTCGATTAATACCCAGGGATTAAAGTTATCCGTACATTTTCTACCTGCATAGTTTAATATGATTCGTAGAGGCATACAATCTATTGTGATGTCTGTATTAGGTAGCCTATAAATTATTATTATAATTTTTAATATTAATAATTATTATATTACAATAAAAGACAGCTCTGTCTTTTAATACACACATATATTGTACAGTAACGTCAAATAAACACGTACAGTCCCCGCTGAAATAAAGGTCCTGCACGCACGTACCAGCAGTGATCTACAGCATAAAAGATAGCCACTTATACTATTCTGAGTAGATAATTCATCTGTATCGCAACAGAGTCACGGATCTGGTCGGGGCAGTTAGCATTATGTTGGGAAAATCTTTATGAAATTAAAGAATTTAAAACAAAGTTTAGCATATTAAATCGTTTTATAAGCTTATAGCTTGTTTCGTGCTGATTTGAGAAGGGTCCAGCTGCAGAGCCGGAGAGCAACGCTCTCAGGGCCAAGATAGCACTTATACTATTTTGAGAGAGACAGCAGAGAGACAGACAGCAGAGAGACAGACAGACAGACAGACAGATAGACACTGTGTGTGTGTGTGTGCGTGTGTGTGACTACTAGTCTCCTAGTAGAGACCCCCCCCTCTGGACCACCTCCTAGTAGAGACTCCCCCCCCCCCCCCCTCTGGACCACCTCCTAGTAGAGACCCCCCCCCCCCTCTGGACCACCTCCTAGTAGAGACTTCTCTAGGAAGAAGACAAAGATGAGGATCTTGCGGAGCTGTGCGTAAATATACGCACAAAGTCAAGCACAAGTTCAAATTGATAAGTCCCACACTTTGCTTAGAAATGATCGTACGCATGAGTTACGCACATATCTGTGCGTACGCAACGTTGATAAATGAGGGCCCAGGTACCAATGAGTGCAATCAGGGCAGATAGACAGGTAATTACCATCGGGTAATGCTAGGGCTTTTGCTCCCAGATGAGAGCAAAACCCCAAACGTTACTGGCTGGATGGATGCCAAACCTCTTTTTGTTGTACTGTACTTGTGCTGTGTAATGACAATATATTTTATATAGTGCTGTCAGGCGATTAAAAAGATTAATCTAATTAATTACAGGATTTGTAATGAATAAATCTAATTAATCACATTTTAATCGCATAACCATTTTAGGCCTGATATTTTATATTCTATAATCATATTTCAAATTGCATGTGTCCGGATGGCAGAATTCAGTACTGTATCTACAAAACCTTCTGTTTAATCATCTTCCCTTTATTCATTTGCTTAGATTTTTTAGGTCTGGTCAATTTTAGCATGGTGTTATTCACAGTCAAAAAAATACATTTGAATTGATATTCTCATTTGGTTCATTACAATTTACTCAAACGTAACAGACACAGTATTTCTGACACTGGGAATACATTCCCTGAGATCCATAGATGTCCCTAGAATCAGATACCAAGAACATGCAAATGAACCATTTACATCTACGTTATTATGGAATTAATGAGATTTTTAATTGTTTTTGTTGACAGAATCAGGCTATAGGGCAACAATAATGTGGTCAAAAGGCATGGTTTCTATCTTCAGCCTTTAACTGGCGTGGTTTATTTATTCACATGGTATGAGCAGTAACACATGAGTCCTTCTCTGTGAGAGGTAGGTGGGGGAGAGAGGTTGAGTAGGAGGAGACATCCCTATTTATACTCGCCACCTGGTGGTGTCCCGAGTGGCTCCGCCTAGAGCGCCCTCTAGTGGAAACAGTTATATTATGCAGTTAGACAGTTAATAACAATCCTACCTAGAACCTCTGACTTCAACAGTTTTTTTTTATTAATTTTGAGTTAATTTTCATAACGCGATAATTTGCCTTGTAATTAATTAATCTAATTAACGCGATAAACTGACGGCCCATTTTTATTCTATATATTTTTTTAGGCTTTCTGTATTTTTCACCCATACCAATTTAGTCGTTATACCATTCCCTTCCTGGTCATTGCGTGCATTGCTCCACTGTTGGCCTGGGGAGGGTGTAGAACTACCACATGCCTCCTCCGATACATGTGGAGTCGCCAGGCGCTTCTTTTCACCTGACAGCGAGGAGTTTCACTGGGGGAACGTAACACGTGCGGAGGTTCACGCTATTTCCCCCAGATCCCCTCCCTGCTGAACAGGCGCCCCGACCGACCAGTAGGAGTCGCAGTTTACAATGAACAGAACACATTCCCCACCGGCTTCCCACCCGCTAACACTGCCAATTGTGTTAGTAGGGACGACTGACCCAGCCGGAGGTACCGCTGGCAGCTGGAACCAATCCCAGAGTCTCTGCGGTGGTAGGTGAGTGCTTAGTCCACTGCACTACCCAGCCACGCCATGACAATATATTTGAATCTAAATGGTTCTGTCCCTTATTATAGGTCAGTGTGTCTATCAGGCAGAAATGCAATGCATAGTATAGACCTGTTCGCCGACGACATCATGACAAATAAGGGCTCGCAGACCCGAGAAAAGAACGTAATCCTGGTCAGAACAACAGGGCAGACTACAATATATTTGCATCTGTTAGCCATGCTAGCGATCTAAACAATCAATCCATGCCAAAGCTACAGTAGATATGTAAAAGGTGAAAGACTCACACTCACAGCCATGCTGATATGGCTAAATGACATCCAGCCGTTTTAGTCACGTGACTCAGTTTGGTATTGCTGGTATTGCTCGAGGACGGTATGTTTGTAAACAGCGAACAGGTCTAATCAACCTCAGACATGTTATCATTAACAACAGGTGATTGTAATCAAATGGCACGTGATTACACTGTGGCCAGTGAGCTGTGGCATTGCACCTCTCTGTTGTACCTCTTTGGGCAGAGATGTTTGACAGTGGAACGTAAGTGGAATGTCATCCAACTGTTTGCATAGGAGAATGATCGTGCCATTCTTGTACAGCCAAACAAATCATGAGAACACAATGAATAAATGCTGCCAAATGGCACATTGAGCCTCTCAGGCAGCCAAGTGAAGGAATGTTGTTGTTGAGACTTACAACAGTATGTTTTAGTGTGTGTGTGTGTGTGTATGTGTGTGTGTGTGTGTGTGTGTGTGTGTGTGTGTGTGTGTGTGTGTGTGTGTGTGTGTGTGTGTGTGTGTGTGTGTGTGTGTGTGTGTGTGTGTGTGTGTGTGTGTGTGTGTGTGTGTGTGTGTGTGTGTCAAGTCAAGTCAAGTCAGCTTTATTTATATAGCTGTGAGGATTCGCCTGTTCCCTGAGCTTTCCCTGTCTACTCTCCTTCACCAGCCCCCACCCTTGGACTACCTTCACGCAGCTGTCATAGTTTGTGATTAGCGCCCCAGAGGGCTTTATATACCTGGACCTCCCTTCCAGTCCTGGTCGGGTCGTTCTGTGTTCATGGAGTTCTGTGTGCTGGTCTGTATTCTGTACGTTACCATCACCTGCCGCGTCTCCGGCGTGAGACGACGTGCCAGCCATCACCCCCTATTTCCACGGGAGGATGGCGTCTCTTCGTGATCCTCGTTCCTGGGGTGAGGCTCGCCGTCGCTCCCTATTATTCCACGGGAGGATGGCGGGTGCTCATCCCGTTCCCCTCGGACCCCGGCTCGTCATCGCTCCCTATTTCCACGGGAGGATGGCGTGTTCTCGCCCCGGTCCCCTGGGACCCCCTGTGTTCTGCGCTGCCCGTCTGCAGCATCCGAGGAGGAGGAGGATTCCGTTAAGAGCAGCAGAGCCCTACTCTGTGTAGGGACGAAGAGGATCTCCGTGCCAGGCCTCCGCCGTCGGGCCCCTGTCCCCGTGCCAGGCCTCCGCCGTCGGGCCCCTGTCCCCGTGCCCGGCCTCCGCCGTCGGAACCCTGTCCTCATCCCTGTAAGCAGCTCTGGCCCTCGCCCTGTCCAAGGCCTTAACCCTGTTCTCTGTCCCTGTCTCCAGCCCGCCTCTCCGGGCCTCTGTCCCTGTCCCCCTCTCCAGTGCCCCTGGCCCTTAGCCCTGGCCCTTAGCCTTAGTCCCTTAGCCTGTTCGCCTCTTAAAGGCACAGTGCCGCATTTTCCATATTTCCGTGACTCTAGTGTTTTTGTGTTCTCCCTTAACACTTTCCGTGCCACTCACGGGATTTCTCAGGTTTTTTTTATAGGTGGTTGCTAGCCACTCACGAGATTTCTCTGAATTTTTTTTTTTTTTTTTTTTAGTGATCTGAAAAATTATTGCATCACCCGAGCCTACCCGAGTATAGCCGAGGGGCGCCGGCGATCACTGTGGAAAAAAGTGCCTCCTGTCATCTCCCAGATGACATAAGTGATTTTGGAATGGACTCAATGAAAATGAATGGGGAAAAAAATCCGGTACTCCACATTTTCCAGTTCACTGATCCAGCCGGGGTTACCACAGTTCATTCTGGAACCTCAGATCCCCGTTGATCATGGAGATCTACAGTATCGCGTTGGATCCATACACGTATCGATTTTTTCGAATGGTGATCAGGAATTGGAATATACCAGTTGGATACCATCTGATGTCAGGTAAGGACTCTATGTTATCAGTGTTAGGATAATCAGAGTAAGTTTGATGAAGTTATAGGCTGTTTTGTGAAATGTCCTCTTTCGGTTTCACTGTAAAAGTCTGTGAGGAAATCAACAGAGCGATTATCAGTGCGCGGCCGTAATGTGCTTGCGTGCACGTATAATATTGATCATCTAGCGTTTATTTGAAAACGATTCATAAAAAGGCCGACGAATATCAACGTTGTGGAATATTCCACTAAAAGACGATTTTCAAAGAATGCTCCAGAATGAGCTGTTTTTTATATCAAAACGGGGGCTTTTCTAACTGCTCTGAAACGGAAACGACGCGATAAAAAAACAATCTTCCTTGACAGCACTGACTGGAAAATAGTCTTTGATAATGCGATGGGCAGATTAGACACATAGCCATAATTTAAAACATAGATTAGGCGATATTAACGTTAACATTGGCGCTGATGGTGGCATTCAGCCGGTAAAACGGAAAACCAGGCGTGGCGCTCAAAGTGTGGGACTGTGCCGCTTTTTGTTCTATAATAAATATTTGCCCTGTTTTGGCTTACTCTCATACCTGTCTTGTGTTGTGCGTTTGGGGTCGGTTTCAAACCATAACAATAGCACGTTTACAATGACTAAAAGCCACCAAAAGTGCTTTACAGGTAGAATGTGTGTGTGTGTGTGTGCGTGTGTGTGCGTGTGTGTGTGTGTGTGTGTGTGTGTGTGTGTGTGTGTGTGTGTGTGTGTGTGTGTGTGTGTGTGTGTGTGTGTGTGTGTGTGTGTGTGTGTGTGTGTGTGTGTGTGTGTGTGTGTGTGTGTGTGTGTGTGTGTGTGTGTGTGTGTGTGTGTGTGTGCGCGTGTGCGCGTGCGTGCATGCGTGCGTGCGTGTGACAGGTGTGACAGGTGTGTGTGTGCAATTAAGACTTGACATCATTAGACTGGCATCCACTGCAGGGCCACACACGAATGTTAGGGACGACTTAATATTCTCGTTATTCAAGTTCTCTCTAAACAACATTTCTGTGGTTACTCTGCTGACAGAAGTGAGTCGGCCCTGGGCGCCCTCGTGGCGCACCGCATAGCGCCTCGCACACCTGCGCGGCCATCCCGGGTTCGCCTCCCGCTTCCGGAGATGACCTGTCGCATGTCCTCCCCCACCTCCTCTCCCGTTCTCCCTCTTCTCTGTCGGTCTTGTATGGCCATAAAAAGGAAGTTGTACAAATGCTAAAATAAGATTAAAAATAGAAGTGAGTCGGCCCAGCTGTGTTGACCTGTGACCTGTGACCTCTGAAGAGAAGTAGTGTTCTGCACTCTGCTGTGTTGTTGACTTCTTACAGCTCTGAAGAGAAGTAGACTGCTGTATTGTTGACTTCTTACAGCTCTGAAGAGAAGTAGACTGCTGTGTTGTTGACTTCTTACAGCTCTGAAGAGAAGTAGACTGCATAAACCTTTGCACCTCAATGACACACATACATGCTAATGACTTCTGATGATGTATGTTGTGTATGTCATAAATGTCATCATGAATTGAAAATGGGGGACCCTGATGTAAACAAGACGAAAGTCTTTCTCTGGTCTGCATCCCCTTAACAATTGTGTGTATTGAGCTGTACTGTACTGTAAAGTGTTCAATCAATCAATCTTTTGTGTGTTTCATGGCACTGTAGCAGAGTAGCCTGTTGGTAACTGCCTCTTTGATACAGGCAGTCTAATGGCCATATAGGCCCTCAGCTGAGTTGATTGGGGTGTGAAGCAGAGCAAGAGAGACGAGCAAGAGAGAAGAGTGGAGTGAGAGGAAGAGAGAAGAGAGAATAGTAAGAGAGAAGCGCAAGAGACAAGAGAGAAGAGCAAGAGACAAGAGCAAGAGACAAGAGCAAGAGAGAAGAGCAAGAGAGAAGAGCAAGAGAGAGGAGCAAGATAGAAGAGCAAGAGAGAAGAGTGGAGTGAGAGAAGAGAGAAGAGTGGAGTGATAGGAAGAGAGAAGAGTGGAGTGAGAGGAGGAGAGAAGAGTGGAGTGAGAGGAAGAGAGAAGAGTGGAGTGAGAGGAGGAGAGAAGAGTGGAGTGAGATAAGAGAGAAGAGTGGAGTGAGAGGAGGAGAGAAGAGTGGAGTGAGAGGAAGAGAGAAGAGTGGAGTGAGAGGAAGAGAGAAGAGTGGAGTGAGAGGAAGAGAGAAGAGTGGAGTGAGAGGAAGAGAGAAGAGTGGAGTGAGGGAAAGAGAGAAGAAAGGCCATTGAGAAAGGCCGCCATATGCAGACCTGGCTCCCAAGCGAAGACAGACTGTGCACCCACTGCACACAAGAAGAGGTCGAAACCGAGCTTCTTAACAACCTGCCCACTATAAGACATCAGAGACATATACTTCAACCTGCCCACTATGCCAAGACATCAGAGACATTATACTTCAACCTGCCCACTATACCAAGACATCAGAGACATATACTTAAACCTGCCCACTATGCCAAGACATCAGAGACATATACTTCACCCTGCCCACTATACCAAGACATCAGAGACATTATACTTCAACCTGCCCACTATACCAAGACATCAGAGACATATACTTAAACCTGCCCACTATGCCAAGACATCAGAGACATATACTTCACCCTGCCCACTATACCAAGACATCAGAGACATATACTTCAACTGCCCACTATACCAAGACATCAGAGACATATGCTTCCCACAAATTGCAAACACCCAAAGAGACTTTGAAAACATGGACAATAACTCAAAACTCCCATACCTACTGGGAGAAATACAACAATGTGCAAACACAGCAGCAAGATTTGTGAGCTGCTGTGACAAGAAAAGGACATCCAACAGAATACAACCACCATAAAGACTGTACAAGAAATTCCTTCTGTAATGTACTGATTTATTTTGTTTTATCTGTTTGATTGTTTTGTTTTGTTTGGCTTTGGCAATGTAAACGTATGTTTCCCATGTCAATAAAGCCCATTTGAATTGAATTGAATTGAATTGAGAAGGGTGGAGTGAGAGGAGGAGAGAAGGGTGGAGTGAGAGAAGAGAGAAGAGTGGAGTGAGAGGAAGAGAGAAGAGTGGAGTGAGAGGAAGAGAGAAGAGTGGAGTGAGAGGAAGAGAGAAGAGTGGAGTGAGAGGAAGAGAGAAGAGTGGAGTGAGAGGAAGAGAGAAGAGTGGAGTGAGAGGAAGAGAGAAGAGTGGAGTGAGATGAGGAGAGAAGTGTGGAGTGAGAGGAAGAGAGAAGAGTGGAGTGAGAGGAAACGAGAAGAGTGGAGTGAGAGGAAGAGAGAAGAGTGGAGTGAGAGGAAGAGAGAAGAGGAAGAGAGAAGTGTGGAGTGAGAGGAGGAGAGAAGAGTGGAGTGAGAGGAAGAGATAATAGTGGAGTGAGAGGAAGAGAGAAGAGTGGAGTGAGAGGAAGAGAGAAGAGGAAGAGAGAAGAGTGGAGTGAGAGGAGGAGAGAAGGGTGGAATGAGAGGAAGAGAGAATAGTGGAGTGAGAGGAAGAGAGAAGGGTGGAGTGAGAGGAAGAGAGAATAGGAAGAGAGAAGAGTGGAGTGAGAGGAGGAGAGAAGAGTGGAGTGAGAGGAAGAGAGAAGGGTGGAGTGAGAGGAGGAGAGAAGAGTGGAGTGAGAGGAGGAGAGAAGAGTGGAGTGAGAGGAAGAGAGAAGAGTGGAGTGAGAGGAAGAGAGAAGAGGAAGAGAGAAGAGCAAGAGAGAAGAGTGGAGTGAGAGGAGGAGAAAATAATGGAGTGAGAGGAAGAGAGAAGAGTGGAGTGAGAGGAAGAGAGAAGAGTGGAATGAAAGGACGAGAGAAGAGTGGAGTGAGAGGAAGAGATAAGTGTGGAGTGAGAGGAAGAGAGAAGTGTGGAGTGAGAGAAGAGTGGAGTGAGAGGAAGAGAGAAGAGTGGAGTGAGAGGAAGAGAGAAGTGTGGAGTGAGAGGAAGAGAGAAGAGTGGAGTGAGAGGAAGAGAGAAGAGTGGAGTGAGAGGAAGAGAGAAGAGTGGAGTGAGAGAAGAGAGAAGAGTGGAGTGAGAGGAAGAGAGAAGAGTGGAGTGAGAGGAAACTAGAAGAGTGGAGTGAGAGGAAGAGAGAAGAGTGGAGTGAGAGGAAGAGATAATAGTGGAGTGAGAGGAAGAGAGAAGAGTGGAGTGAGAGGAAGAGTGAAGAGGAAGATAGAAGAGTGGAGTGAGAGGAGGAGAGAATTTTCCTTTATTTCCTTGACTCTAGTGTTTTTGTGTTCTCCCTTAAAGGGACTGTGCCGCTTTTTGTTCTATAATAAATATTTGCCCTGTTTTGGCTTACTCTCATACCTGTCTTGTGTTGTGCGATTGGGGTCGGTTTCAAACCATAACAATAGCACGTTTACAATGACTAAAAGCCACCAAAAGTGCTTTACAGGTAGAATGTGTGTGTGTGTGTGTGTGTGTGTGTGTGTGTGTGTGTGTGTGTGTGTGTGTGTGTGTGTGTGTGTGTGTGTGTGTGTGTGTGTGTGTGTGTGTGTGTGTGTGTGTGTGTGCACGCGTGCGTGCATGCGTGCGTGCGTGTGACAGGTGTGACAGGTGTGTGTGTGCAATTAAGACTTGACATCATTAGACTGGCATCCACTGCAGGGCCACACAAGAATGTTAGGGACGACTTAATATTCTCGTTATTCAAGTTCTCTCTAAACAACATTTCTGTGGTTACTCTGCTGACAGAAGTGAGTCGGCCCTGGGCGCCCTTGTGGCGCACCGCATAGCGCCTCGCACACCTGCGCGGCCGTCCCGGGTTCGCCTCCCGCTTCCGGAGATGACCTGTCGCATGTCCTCCCCCACCTCCTCTCCCGTTCTCCCTCTTCTCTGTCGGTCTTGTATGGCCATAAAAAGGAAGTTGTACAAATGCTAAAATAAGATTAAAAAAAGAAGTGAGTCGGCCCAGCTGTGTTGACCTGTGACCTGTGACCTCTGAAGAGAAGAAGTGTTCTGCACTCTGCTGTGTTGTTGACTTCTTACAGCTCTGAAGAGAAGTAGACTGCTGTATTGTTGACTTCTTACAGCTCTGAAGAGAAGTAGACTGCTGTGTTGTTGACTTCTTACAGCTCTGAAGAGAAGTAGACTGCATAAACCTTTGCACCTCAATGACACACATACATGCTAATGACTTCTGATGATGTATGTTGTGTATGTCATAAATGTCATGATGAATTGAAAATGGGGGACCCTGATGTAAACAAGACGAAAGTCTTTCTCTGGTCTGCATCCCCTTAACAATTGTGTGTATTGAGCTGTACTGTACTGTAAAGTGTTCAATCAATCAATCTTTTGTGTGTTTCATGGCACTGTAGCAGAGTAGCCTGTTGGTAACTGCCTCTTTGAGACAGGCAGTCTAATGGCCATATAGGCCCTCAGCTGAGTTGATTGGGGTGTGAAGCAGAGCAAGAGAGACGAGCAAGAGAGAAGAGTGGAGTGAGAGGAAGAGAGAAGAGCAAGAGAGAAGAGTAAGAGAGAAGCGCAAGAGACAAGAGAGAAGAGCAAGAGACAAGAGCAAGAGACAAGAGCAAGAGAGAAGAGCAAGAGAGAAGAGCAAGATAGAGGAGCAAGAGAGAAGAGCAAGAGAAAAGAGTGGAGTGAGAGAAGAGAGAAGAGTGGACTGATAGGAAGAGAGAAGAGTGGAGTGAGAGGAGGAGAGAAGAGTGGAGTGAGATAAGAGAGAAGAGTGGAGTGAGAGGAGGAGAGAAGAGTGGAGTGAGAGGAAGAGAGAATAGTGGAGTGAGAGGAAGAGAGAAGAGTGGAGTGAGAGGAAGAGAGAAGAGTGGAGTGAGGGAAAGAGAGAAGAAAGGCCATTGAGAAAGACCGCCATATGCAGACCTGGCTCCCAAGAGAAGACAGACTGTGCACCCACTGCACACAAGAAGAGGTCGAAACCGAGCTTCTTAACAACCTGCCCACTATACCAAGACATCAGAGACATATACTTCAACCTGCCCACTATGCCAAGACATCAGAGACATTATACTTCAACCTGCCCACTATACCAAGACATCAGAGACATATACTTAAACCTGCCCACTATGCCAAGACATCAGAGACATATACTTCACCCTGCCCACTATACCAAGACATCAGAGACATATACTTCAACCTGCCCACTATACCAAGACATCAGAGACATATGCTTCCCACAAATTGCAAACACCCAAAGAGACTTTGAAAACATGGACAATAACTCAAAACTCCCATACCTACTGGGAGAAATACAACAATGTGCAAACACAGCAGCAAGATTTGTGAGCTGCTGTGACAAGAAAAGGACATCCAACAGAATACAACCACCATAAAGACTGTACAAGAAATTCCTTCTGTAATGTACTGATTTATTTTGTTTTCTCTGTTTGATTGTTTTGTTTTGTTTGGCTTTGGCAATGTAAACGTATGTTTCCCATGTCAATAAAGCCCATTTGAATTGAATTGAATTGAATTGAGAAGGGTGGAGTGAGAGGAGGAGAGAAGAGTGGAGTGAGAGAAGGGAGAAGAGTGGAGTGAGAGGAAGAGAGAAGTGTGGAGTAGGGGAAGAGAGAAGTGTGGAGTGAGAGGAAGAGAGAAGGGTGGAGTGAGAGGAAGAGAGAAGAGTGGAGTGAGATGAGGAGAGAAGTGTGGAGTGAGAGGAAGAGAGAAGAGTGGAGTGAGAGGAAACGAGAAGAGTGGAGTGAGAGGAAGAGATAAGAGGAAGAGAGAAGCGTGGAGTGAGAGGAGGAGAGAAGGGTGGAGTGAGAGGAAGAGATAATAGTGGAGTGAGAGGAAGAGAGAAGAGTGGAGTGAGAGGAAGAGAGAAGAGGAAGAGAGAAGAGTGGAGTGAGAGGAGGAGAGAAGAGTGGAATGAGAGGAAGAGAGAATAGTGGAGTGAGAGGAAGAGAGAAGGGTGGAGTGAGAGGAAGAGAGAATAGGAAGAGAGAAGAGTGGAGTGAGAGGAGGAGAGAAGAGTGGAGTGAGAGGAAGAGAGAAGAGTGGAGTGAAAGGAAGAAAGAAGAGTGGAGTGAGAGAAGAGAGAAGAGTGGAGTGAGAGGAAGAGAGAAGAGGAAGAGAGAAGCGTGGAGTGAGAGGAGGAGAGAAGAGTGGAGTGAGAGGAAGAGATAATAGTGGAGTGAGAGGAAGGGAGAAGAGTGGAGTGAGAGGAAGAGAGAAGAGGAAGAGAGAAGAGTGGAGTGAGAGGAAGAGAGAAGAGGAAGAGAGAAGAGCAAGAGAGAAGAGTGGAGTGAGAGGAGGAGAAAATAATGGAGTGAGAGGAAGAGAGAAGAGTGGAGTGAGAGGAAGAGAGAAGAGTGGAATGAAAGGAAGAGAGAAGAGTGGAGTGAGAGGAAGAGAGAAGAGGAAGATAGAAGAGTGGAGTGAGAGGAGGAGAGAAGTGTGGAGTGAGAGGAAGAGAGAAGAGTGGAGTGAGAGAAGAGTGGAGTGAGAGGAAGAGAGAAGAGTGGAGTGAGAGGAAGAGTGAAGTGTGGAGTGAGAGGAAGATAGAAGAGTGGAGTGAGAGGAAGAGAGAAGAGTGGAGTGAGAGGAAGAGAGAAGTGTGGAGTGAGAGGAAGATAGAAGAGTGGAGTGAGAGGAAGAGAGAAGAGTGGAGTGAGAGGAAGAGAGAAGAGTGGAGTGAGAGAAGAGAGAAGAGTGGAGTGAGAGGAATAGAGAAGAGTGGAGTGAGAGAAGAGAGAAGAGTGGAGTGAGAGGAATAGAGAAGAGTGGAGTGAGAGGAAGATAGAAGAGTGGAGTGAGAGGAAGAGAGAAGAGTGGAGTGAGAGGAACAGAGAAGAGTGGAGTGAGAGAAGAGAGAAGAGTGGAGTGAGAGGAATAGAGAAGAGTGGAGTGAGATGAGGAGAGAACAGTGGAGTGAGAGGAAGAGAGAAGAGTGGAGTGAGAGGAAATGAGAAGAGTGGAGTGAGATGAAGAGATAATAGTGGAGTGAGAGGAAGAGAGAAGGGTGGAGTGAGAGGAAGAGAGAAGAGGAAGATAGAAGAGTGGAGTGAGAGGAGGAGAGAAGGGTGGAATGCGAGGAAGAGAGAATAGTGGAGTGAGAGGAAGAGAGAAGTGTGGAGTGAGAGGAAGAGATAATAGGAAGAGAGAAGAGTGGAGTGAGAGGAGGAGAGAAGAGTGGAGTGAGAGGAAGAGAGAAGAGTGGAGTGAGAGGAAGAGAGAAGAGGAAGAGAGAAGAGCAAGATAGAAGAGTGGAGTGAGAGGAGGAGAGAAGAGTGGAGTGAGAGGAGGAGATAATAATGGAGTGAGAGGAAGAGAGAAGAGTGGAGTGAGAGGAAGAGAGAAGAGTGGAGTGAGAGGAAGAGAGAAGAGTGGAGTGAGAGGAAGAGAGAAGAGTGGAGTGAGAGAAGAGTGGAGTGAGAGGAAGAGAGAAGAGTGGAGTGAGATGAGGAGAGAAGAGTGGAGTGAGAGGAAGAGAGAAGAGTGGAGTGAGATGAGGAGAGAAGAGTGGAGTGAGAGGAAGAGAGAAGAGTGGAGTGAGAGGAAGAGATAATAGTGGAGTGAGAGGAAGAGAGAAGATGGGAGTGAGAGGAAGAGAGAAGAGGAAGATAAAAGAGTGGAGTGAGAGGAGGAGAGAAGAGTGGAATGCGAGGAAGAGAAAATAGTGGAGTGAGAGGAAGAGAGAAGAGTGGAGTGAGAGGAAGAGAGAATAGGAAGAGAGAAGAGTGGAGTGAGAGGAGGAGAGAAGAGTGGAGTGAGAGGAAGAGAGAAGCGTGGAGTGAGAGGAAGAGAGAAGAGGAAGAGAGAAGAGCAAGAGAGAAGAGCAAGAGAGAATAGTGGAGTGAGAGGAGGAGAGAAGAGTGGAGTGAGAGGAGGAGATAATAATGGAGTGAGAGGAAGAGAGAAGAGTGGAGTGAGAGGAAGAGAGAAGAGTGGAGTGAGAGGAAGAGAGAAGTGTGGAGTGAGAGGAAGAGAGAAGAGTGTAGTGAGAGAAGAGTGGAGTGAAAGGAAGAGAGAAGAGTGGAGTGAAAGGAAGAGAGAAGAGTGGAGTGAGAGAAGAGAGAAGAGTGGAGTGAGAGGAAGAGAGAAGAGTGGAGTGAGATGAAGAGAGAAGAGTTGAGTGAGAGGAAGATAGAAGAGTGGAGTGAGAGAAGAGAGAAGAGTGGAGTGAGAGGAAGAGAGAAGAGTGGAGAGTGAGAGGAAGAGATAAGAGTTGAGTGAGAGGAAGAGAGAGGAGTGGAGTGAGAGGAAGAGAGCTATGGAGACTAAACTGTTATGGGAACAGAGGAACGGGACCCAAATAATAGAGTGAAAAAGTCCAACAGTTTAAACGCTAAAACAAGCGTTATTTTTACAAACAGAGACAAATTCAACAATACAAACAAAATGTACAAGGCATACAAACAATGAACGGTGGAAATGTGGTGTCAGCAGGTCGGGACCTGGGTTATGAGGTGTGTATGTTAAAACCCGAAGTATGTGTGATGTATCAGACTATGTGTGTGTACTTAATATGTAAATAAAGTCTTACCGTGTTGAACAAAAAATGTAGTGGCCTCGGCCACGCTGGGGCAAAACAATAACTGATTCCCTAGAGGGAAAATAACACGAGGAACCTGGCGAGGCAGGGGGGAGAAAATAACAAGGGAATTAACTCTTTCAGTGCCACACCTGGTTTTCCGTTTTACCGCTTGAATGCCACCATCGCCAATGTTAACGTTAATATCGCCTAATCTATGTTTTAAATTATGGCTATGTGTCTAATCTGCCCATCGCATTATCAAAGACTATTTTCCAGTCAGTGCTGTGAAGGCAGATTGTTTTTTTATCGCGTCGTTTCTCTTTCAGAGCAGTTAGAAAAGCCCCAGTTTTGATATAAAAAACAGCTCATTCTGGAGCATTCTATGAAAATCGTCTTTTAGTGGAATCTTCCACAACGTTGATATTCGTCGGCCTTTTTATGAATCATTTTCAAATAAACGCTAGATGATCAATATTATACGTGCACGCAAGCACATTACCGCCGCGCACTGATAATCGCTCCGTTGATTTCCTCACAACTTTTACAGTGAAACCGAAAGAAGACATTTCACAAAACAGCTTATAACTTCATCAAACTTACTCCGATTATCCTACCACTGATAACATAGAGTCCTTACCTGACATCAGATGGTATCCAACTGGTATATTCCAATTCCTGATCACCATTCGAAAAAATCTATACGTGTATGGATCCAACGCGACACTGTAGATCTCCATGATCCGCGGGGATCTGAGGCTCCAGAATGAACTGTGGTAACCCCGGCTGGATCAGTGAACTGGAAAATGTGGAGTACCGGATTTTTTTCCCCATTCATTTTCATTGAGTCCATTCCAAAATCACTTATGTCATCTGGGAGACGACAGGGGGCGCTTTTTTCCACAGTGATCACCGGCGCAGCTCGGCTATACTCGGGTAGGCTCGGGTGATGCAATAATTTTTCAGATCGCAAAAAAAAAAAAAAATAATAATTCCGAGAAATCTCGTGAGTGGCACGCAACCACCTATAACAAAACCAGAGAAATCTCGTGAGTGGCACTGAAAGAGTTAACGGTAGGATGAACGCGACGAGTATCCGAGACGGCGTCTTCCAAACTAGATGGAAGAGAGAAAAAAGAGACACGATTGTAGTTGTAGAAAACGAGGTCAGGGTTACAAGCATTTGAACACACGCATCAAAACAACGAGGTTAGGTAGCAGACAAATAAAATGACAACAATCAACGAGAACTAAGTTAGACAGAAATGTCAAAAGGAAATAATTAAGGCGCAACAAACCTACTGTTCCTACAGAACGAACTTGCATCGACTGCTGGGCTGGTCAGGTATTTATAGTCCGGGGAGAGGCAGAATTCTCTAATTGTTCATTAGCACCAGCCGTGAGACGTGAAAGTCTCGAGAGATGTACGCCTCGGGGTCGTGTCAACGCGTCACGCGTCCTCAGGGGGGAGCCAACAGGCTGATGTACCTGCTCAAAAGCAGCCCTCACAACCGTACCCCCCCCTCTGACGGGAGACACCGGGCGACCTTCCCAAGGCCTCAGTATTCTGCCGATAGAACTCCTCCAGGAGAGCCGGATCGGCCAGGTACGAGGAGGGGACCCAACTGCGATCCTCCGGACTGTACCCCTCTCAGTCCACGAGGTACTGGAAACCCCGACCCCGACGGCGCACGTCCATCAGCTTCCTCACCATCCAGACCGAGTCTCCATCCTGTAGGACCCGCGGAGGCGGGGTGCAGCAACCGGGGCAGACAAGCCGCTCTCCGACACGGGCTTGAGTAGGGAGACGTGAAACACGGGATGGACCTTGAGAGAGGTGGGTAACAGAAGACGTACCGCGGAGGGGTTGATGATCCGATCCACTTTGAACGGTCCCATGTAACGAGGCGCCAGCTTCCGGCACGGGACTTGATGCGGCAGGTCCTTCGCCAACAACCAGATGCGCTGGCCCGGGTGGTAAACGGGAGCTGGGATGCGTCTGCGGTTAGCGCTCCGCTGGGCCTGCTTCGTAGCCTTGACCAGAGCACTGCGGGCAGTCTCCCACACCCGGAGACAACGCTGGAGATGAGGTGAGGGGACGGCACGGCATTCTCCAACTCCTTGGAGGAAAACATAGGAGGCTGGTAGCCCAACGAGCACTCAAAGGGGGACATACCCGTAGCTGCGCTGGTCATGGAGTTGAGGGAGTACTCCACCCAGGAAAGATGCTTGCTCCAGGACGCTGGATTGTTTGCGGTGACTCAGCGAAGAGCAGTCTCCAGACTCTGGTTAGCCCGCTCGGCTTGTCCATTCGTCTGAGGATGGTAACCGGAGGATAAACTGACGGTGGCCCCCATCCCTCGACAGAAAGATTGCCACACCCGATAGGAAAACTGCGGACCCCGGTCGGACACAATGTCTTGGGGTATACCGTGTAGGCGCACCACATGGTCCACAAGGAGCTCCACGGTCTCAGCGGAGGACGGTAACTTCTTCAACGTGACGAAGTGAACTGCCTTGGGAAAACGGTCCACAATGGTTAGAATAACAGTCTTACCCAGGGAGCCTGGGAGTCCAGTAACAAAATCCAGTGCTATGTGGGACCATGGACGGGTGGGCACAGGTAACGGACATAGGACGGTTAGGGGGTCCATTACGGGGTCTGGTTGAGCGTGTTGGGTGGTTCGGACCCTGTTCTCTATCGCCCAAGTCACTACACCTATCACCAATGTTCCCCCTAAGGTGCGCCCGTGCATGGCCAAATGCTCCCGCGCACATCTGAAATCGGTCGCGCACAGAAACGCTTGTGAAAAAAAAAAAAAAAAAAAAAAGACGTTTGTTTGGATGCACGTAATTCACATGTTCTGGGTTGGCTAGCTCTTGGATACGATCCAACCTATTGCGTGGCACCACAGAGAGACATTTTAGTATCGGCGTCTGTGATTTGCCTAAACGTTTGGCCCTTCCTGAATCTGCAGCAGCCGACGCGGAAGTGAAAGCGTTAGGGAAAATATACACGCGGACGGGCGAGACGCGACGACAGGAATGAGCAGTTGCAAAAGAACAGATCGGACAGCCAGCAAGTGAAAGTGCTCATTGACAATGTACTACTTGGCATACAAATGAACGCATCGATGCTGTCTGTTCAACAGATCCATGATCATGTGGCAAAATATGTGAGTATCCCAGAACACTGGCGGAGCAAGAACTATGCCTTTGAGTTTGTGAAGTCAATCAATGCAATTGTACAGAATGAGACTATGTGCAATATTCGAAATGCCCCGTTTCATACTTTGATAGTAGATGAGAGCACAGACATCACAGTGTACAAAATGCTAGTTCTGTATATAAAATACAGGGAGGAAAATGATGTCAACTACAAAACTGAGTTTGGTGGCATCATTCAGTTAACGTCATGCACTGCTCAGCCTCCAGCTATTGTTGAGGCCATCACGCAGTTTTATTCCAAACATGAATTAGACATGCAGAGAATGGTGATGCTGACTTCTGATGGTGGCTCAGTAATGCTAGGAAAGAGGAGTAAACAAGTGACTATTTTCTGATGTGCAGTGTTCTGATGTGCAGTGTGCACACAGACTAACAGAAAGGATTAAGTACGAGCTATGACCAGCCCATAGGAGAGGAGCTGCCTTTGGATTATTTAATTTATAATTTTTTGAGGAACAGAGGAGTAAACAAGTGACTCTTTTCTGATGTGCAGTGTTCTGATGTGCAGGGTTCTGATGTGCAGGTGTTCTGATGTGCAGTACAGTCTGGAGCGCTCAGGCTAAAGAGGTTATACCATCCCATACGACCCTAACCTGGAGCGCTCAGGCTAAAGAGGTTTTACCATCCCATACGACCCTAACCTGTTGTTGTTTAAGTTTACAAGCGATTGTGTTTGTGTGTGTGTTTACAGAAACAGGAGAGCAAGAGGGCACACGTTAGCAAACATGTGTGCACCCATCCACCCATCCAACACACACATTCAGTATTTTAGAGTGTCTGCCGAACATAGCATTTTAATTTATGTGTGTGTGTGTGTGTGTGTGTGTGTGTGTGTGAGAGGTGGACGTGCTCATGACATCCAGGTCAAAGTGATAGACTGTGGCACCTTGTCTTTGCTGACCCAGCTCTTTGAGACGCCATCTGCTGACTGGGATGGAAAGAGACATGTCTGGACCCACTCAAGTTTTACTTTGTATCTGCAATATGGTATTTGAGACTAGCCAAATTGGTGGGAGGGGGGAGATAGAGAGAGAGAGAGAGAGAGAGAGAGAGAGAGAGAGAGAGAGAGAGAGAGAGAGAGAGAGAGAGAGAGAGAGAGAGAGAGAGAGAGAGAGAGAGAGAGATCAGCAGCAGTCAAGGTTTTGTTTTGAATTGGCCAATTCATCTTTGTATAAAGTGCAACACAGAATAATAATATTTGGCCAATTATCTGAAATGCGTTGCTGCTTTAGCATCATATGACTTTCAAAATAAAAAAGCAGCGTCACTAAGCTAATGAGCAAAAACCCTAAGGACACATAACATACCTGCTGTATTCAGCCACTATAAGTGGTTGATATTCATTAACTGCCCTCGAAAAAAGAGTGAACATGTCCTAACTGAGGCTTATTACATCAAGGTGTGAGGAGACTAACCACTATATCATCAAGGTGTGAGGAGACTAACCAATATATCATCAAGGTGGCCATGTGGTGGTGTAGCTATCAGCAGAGTCTCCCATCATGCACCTATTCACCGTGCGGCAACAGTGGTCAGGAGATAGAGTGTTCGTCTGGTAATAGGAAGGTGCCATCAATACTATGATGATTTTCTTTTTATTATTATTATTTTATAGATTTTTTATTTTTTTTCCATTTTTACAGCTTTTACTGGTCACGCCGGACCGACAGAGGAGAGAGCGAACGGGAGGAGATGTGGGGAAGACATGCGACAAATATCGCCGGGAGCGAACCCAGGACAGCCGCGTAGGTGTGCAAGGCACTATGGTATGACGAGGGCGCCCTTTATTGATGTTTTTGTGAGGATTCGTCTGTCCCTGGACCTTTTTCCTGTGTTTTCCCTGTCTACTCTCCTCAACAGCCCCCACCCTTGCGATGATTTACTCTCCTCTACTCTTCACCAGCCCCCACCCTTGGACATCCTTGATCCTCTACCTTTACGCACCTGTTGGAAGTTTGCAATCACCTCGGGAGAGTACATAGGTTGCAGACTCCCCTCCAGTCCTTGTCGGGTCGTTCTGTGTTCTGGACTCTGTATCTGTGTCTGTGTTCATGGAGTTCTGTACGTTACCTTCCTGTACGTTACCATCACCTGCCGCGTCTCCGGCGTGAGACGACGTGCCAGCCATCACCACCTGTCGCCGTTTGCCTGGAGTGGGACACCGTCTTCGCTCTCTAATTCTCTACGGGAGGTTTTCCAGTGTTCCCACTCCAGACGTCAAGCCGGCTCGTCATCGCTCCCGATTCCACGGGAGGAAGGCGTCTCTTCGTGATCCTCGTTCCTGGGGGTGAGGCTCGTCGTCGCTCCCTAGTATTCCACGAGAGGACGGCGTGTGCCCATCCCGTTCCCCTTGGACCCAGGCTCGTCGTCGCTCCCTAGTATTCCACGGGAGGACGGCGTGTTCCCATCCCGGTCCCCTGGGACCTCCTTTGTTCTGCGCTGCCCGTCTGCAGCATCCGAAGAGGAGGAGGAGGATCCCCGTGCCAGGCCTCCGCCGTCGGGCCCCTGTCCCCGTGCCAGGCCTCCGCCGTCGGGCCCCTGGACCCCGTGCCAGGCCTCCGCCGTCGGGCCCCTGTTCCCGTGCCAGGCCTCCGCCGTCGGGCCCCTGTCCCCGTGCCAGGCCTCCGCCGTCGGAACCCTGTCCTCATCCCTGTAAGCAGCTCTGGCCCTCGCCCTGTCCAAGGCCTTAACCCTGTTCTCTGTCCCTGTCTCCAGCCCGCTTCTCCGGGCCTCTGTCCCTGTCCCCCTCTCCAGTGCCCCTGGTCCTGGCCCTGACACTTAGCCCTGGTCCTTAGCCCTGGCCCTTAGCCTTAGTCCCTTAGCCTGTTCGCCTCTTAAAGGCACAGTGCCGCTTTTCCATATTTCCTTGACTCTAGTGTTTTTGTGTTTTCCCTTAAAGGGACTGTGCCGCTTTTTGTTATGTAAGAAATAAATGCCCTGTTTTGGCTTACTCTCATACCTGTCTTGTGTTGTGCGATTGGGGTCGGTTACAAACCATAACAGTTTTATGGCGTATGCCATCAAACAATTTATCGATTTGTTTTTCTTATAAACATACAAAACAAACAAATGACTAAACCACAGACATACCAAAAACAGACATAAAAAATAAAAATAATTACAAAAGATAATAATACATGGCGGCTGGGTGGCGCAGCGGAGATTGCGCTCGTCACCAATGCAAGAGACTCCGGTCTCGAATCCGGGTGTCAGCATTGCCTCCGGCTTGGGCCGGCCATCATACTAACTCATTGGCAGAGTTAGCGGGTTGAAGTCGATGGGTGGTAATCTGGACGTTGTGGACAGCGACTCCTACAGGTCGGTTGGGGGACGCCTGCACAGCAGAGAACAGGAAATGGCGGGGGTAGTGTGAGCCTCCCACACGTTACACCTCGCCAATGAGAGTCCATGCTGGCAGGTGAAAAGATATGACAGGCTGCCTCCTCGTGTACCGGAGGGGACACGTGATGCAAGGCTTCTATCCTCCCTACAACCGACCAGTGGTGGGCATATGCGAGCAACGTTCAAGACAGGGGAGGGGAGAATTAGAAACTAGAAAAATTGAAAATAAGTGGATACAAAAAAGATTATAATACACATATATATATATATATATATATATATATATATATATATATATATATATATATATATATATATATATATATATATATATATATATATATATATATATATATATATATATATATATGTATGAATGACAGAGGAGAAATAGTTCAACTCTTGAGGTCAACCTCCATCTGTAATGTAAACATATGCTGCACTTCTAATTAGACGGTGGGCCGGAGGTTGCTAGAGGCTTCCGTTAGTGAAATGATTGATCTGGTTTTATTGTAATATGAACTACATAATATACTATATTAACACATTTTCGTTTGTTGGCAAAGGTTTTTGGGTCATACCTTTATGAAAATGTATGTTTTGATAAGCTATAAACTACCTACGTTGGTGAAAAGGGGCGTTGCTGCGGAACCAATCAAAACGCGTTACAACGTCAAGTGACTTGATTTCTCCCAATGACATTCCTCCAACTCAGGAACTAGGAAGTAAATATCGCGTTACACTATGAATGACTTCTTGGTATAGCGGTCTGTGTTGTTGCCCGTGACGTTAGAAGTTTGAGGTGACATTGTCACAACCGTTACATATGTACAAAATATACTGTCTCATAAATATACTCTTCCAATATATAAATATACATATAAATATATTGTTTTAGATGCTGTTGTCACTATGAATAAAAAATGGGGGACCCTGATGTAAACAAGACAAACGTCTTTCTCTGGTCTGCATCCCCTTAACAATTGTTTGATATTGGATGGTCCCTGTGCTGTTGTTTTTCTTGTACAGAAATACTGTGTAATCTCTGTAACATCTGAAATGGTACTTTGCCTCTGCAGCAACCAGATCCACCCCACGTATATGGAGGAGCGGGCCTCTGCTGCATCACACAGCCTACCAGCTGTCAGTGTTTCACATGTTGTAAGACTCTCCTTGACCTTCTTCCGACTGTGACTTTCTGTGAAATATTTCTCACGTCCGCATATTACACATTGGACTGGAAGGAGATGTGGTTTTTCTTTGTTGGTGGTGGTAGTAGTTGTCGTTGAGCAGAGGAGTCTACTCTTTGGTGGTGGTGCTGTATCGTGTTCTGCTGTGTGTCCCTCTGCGTCTTCTACATTTTAAAGGGAAACAAAGTGTGTGTGTGTCTGTGGTTAACATTATTACCTGGACTTGCATGATGGTACCTACTGTAGCTACTGTGGTGGTTAACATTATTACCTGGACTGGCATGATGGTACCTACTGTAGCTACTGTGGTTAACATTATTACCTGGACTGGCATGATGGTACCTACATGTAGCTACTGTGGTTAACATTATTACCTGGACTGGCATGATGGTACCTACTGTAGCTACTGTGGTTAACATTATTACTGGACTGGCATGATGGTACCTACTGTAGCTACTGTGGTTAACATTATTACTGGACTGGCATGATGGTACCTACCTGTAGCTACTGTGGTTAACATTATTACCTGGACTGGCATGATGGTACCTACTGTAGCTACTGTGGTTAACATTATTACCTGGACTGGCATGATGGTACCTACATGTAGCTACTGTGGTTAACATTATTACCTGGACTGGCATGATGGTACCTACTGTAGCTACTGTGGTGTGTGGGCGGGGGCATAGATAGTTAATGTGATGAATAACGTTATCTATTGTAGTAACAATGCTCCAAAATGTATTGATTGTTTTTCTGTTTCCCCAGATGCTCAACCTCTGGACCACACATGGTCATCCTCTCACAGAAGCTGTCTGGGGACGACTCTCACACAGCTCTCTACTCTCTGGGCCCTGGACTGGACACCCCTGCACTGTACTAATTACACATCACAAAATCAACATTCTGTTCTCTATTCCAGGCTAGATCTGACCTTGACTCATATGATATCCTGCTCTACGCAGATGATTCGGCTCTCATGGTGTCAAATAAAAGCAAAACGGATATTGAAAGCAGACTTAGCATGGAGTTAGGGAATGTCAGTCAGTGGCTGTCAGAAAACCGGCTGTTTCTCCATTTAGGTAAAACAGAATCCATTTAATTTACTACCACTAGGAAACAGAAAACACAGGAAGGTTTCAAGATACAGTTAGGTAGCTCAGTGGTCACCAGTACCAAATCAGTGGCGTATCTAGGCTAGGGTGTACTTTAGAAAACACACTCTCAAGGGAAAGCATGGCAAAAAAAGTAATAGCCAAAGTCAACAACAGAATAAAATTCCTAGCTAGAAACTCAAAATAGCTGGACAGAAAAGCTCTTAGACCACTTGCAGGGGCACTGGTTCAGTGTTATTTTGACTATGCTTGCTTGTCATGGTATGACAGTGCCCCCAGCAACTTGAGAACTAGACTTCAAACTGCCCGGAACAAGCTAGTTAGGATAGTCCTGCAGCTCCCCACTCATACTCACCTAGACCAGCCCCACTTCAACAGCCTGGGGTAGCTCAGGGTGGAAACAAGAGTATCAATGATAAAGCTATGCCTACTATATAGAATTTATAAAGGGGAGGTGCCAAGCTACCTTCAAAATTACTTTCAGTATGTAAAAAACAACCTTAGCCATGAAACCAGAGGTAGAGACACAAACATAGTTCCATTTAGATTTAAACTAATTTCCTACGGCCAGCAGACCTTCCTTTACTCAGCTGCAGTTCTGTGGAACAGCCTGCCCAGCAGCATTAAACAGGCCCCCGGGTTAACTGGCTTCAAAAAGCATGTACGATCATGGCTATCGGCATAGGAAAGAGAGGGTAGCATATTTATTTATTATTCTTTTATCTTCAACTGTATATGCATATTGTATCTTAATGTTTTATGATGCTGTTTTATGTTGATGTTTTATGATGTTGTTTTATGTTGATGTATGTCCTGTTTTTTAATACCAGGGACCATGATGGAAATAAGTGCTTGCATTGTATCATGTTTTATCCCTTTATCCCTATAATCCACAATAAAATCAACCAATCAATAACAGATGCTATGCCCATGTTACAGGATGAATACACATTTTCTTACACCCATATAGCTAGTTATATTATCGTACTTGGCCATCGCGTCCCGCTCTTAAGCCTATCGAGATATACCTCATCTCATGTACCTATTGTACTCCACCAACGAAAAAACAAATACGCCCATCACCTGCCGGGTCCCGCCCCTATGGAGGCGTAGCCTATAAGACACTAGGCATGGTCACCAAACACTCTTCCTTTATTTTCGTTTCCATCATAACGGTCGCAGTGCGCCTTATGTAACTAGTTGTTATGAAAAGATTATGAGAAATTGCGTAATGTTGAAAGTCTACCGGAGGTTTGCTTACCCCTGGAATCTTCGGGGCATGTTTCAGCGACACGTCGGGCCTATTCTGATGTTTCCTCGTCTGGTGGCAGCAAGTCGAGGAGCAGCGTGCAAGGTTGGCTATCGAGCCGGCTTGTACACAGGTAGGCCCTGTGTCAACAGGCATTGATGTTGGTGTTAGTAATGCTGGTTTGTTTTGTTACACAACCATGCTATAGTAGTGTAGTGGGCTACTGTTTTGTTCTGTCTCTCTGCTATGAGAAGGTCTGTCTATGCTACAGCTTTCTCTCCTCTCAACCATTCATGCTGACGGTCAATCGGTGTCTATTGGGGGAGTAGTGTGGGGGGGGCTTTGTTTACCTTTTTTGGTAAATGGGCTAAGCTAGGGCTGGTGTGCTGTTGTGAATATTTTGAATGAATGCGGGACTGGTTCTCTCTGGTCCGCCTCCCCTTAACGTTGTGTATATGGGCTTGCTCATTCTACAGTATTTTGTGGTGTTAGTTCTTTTATTCATTTAACCCCTTCATGGTGCACACCACAGTGGAGGTTGCTGTTTGCAACCACCAATGGTGCTCCGTGTTAAACATCAGTCCTTTGCTTTTGACATATTGAAACAGTGCCCCGCCCGGCCGATGCCATGGGTGGGTCGGCCTGGCGAGTGGCTGGTGGGCTGCTAAAGAGCCGCAAGCTATAACCGCTCAGGGTTCCCCTCTCCGCAGGGGATTTTGGTCTTCTGCTGGAGCACGGGCGGTATTGTCCTAGGCCCCACACCACCTCACATTGCGCAGCCAGAAGAGAGCACGGCCTCGTCAGCGGCGATGACAAGGCCCTCGACAGGCGGCCATGTTTTTCCCCCGCCAGAGGTATCCTGGGCGTTGAATCGACAGGTGTCCACAAGGCCGACAGCCTTGGCGGCCGAGGGATCGGCCATGTTGGATGGGCTGTCGTTCAAGACCGCGTTCTTGCTGGCCGTCACCTCCGCTGAACGCGTGGGTGTGCTTTGTGCTCTCTCTGTGCGACCAGAGTGCCTGTCTTTCGTTCCGATTGCGGTGCCACTCTGCGGCCTAATCCTGCCTTCGTGCCTAAAAATATCCGGAGTTCCTTCCGCTCCAGGGATATTGTGGTTCAGGCGTTTCGTCCGCCTCCTCACGCTAGTGAGTTAGATGCGGGCCTTCACCTGTCATGTCCGGTCCGTGCTTTGGGAATTTACCTCAGCCGTACTCAGGACCTCAGGGTTACGTTCAGCTTTTTGTCTGTCACGGTGGTTCTCGTGCCGGTAAGGCACTATCGAAACAGCGCCTGTCCCATTGGTTGTGCGAGGGCATTGCCCTCTGCTACACGTTGGCCGGGCTGGATCCCCCTGGGGGCGTCAGGGCGCACTCCACTCGTGGGGTGGCTGCCTCTGCCGCTCTGCTGGGTGGGGCCTCGGTGGAGGACATCTGTGCTGCAGCTTCATGGTCCTCCCCGGGCCCCTTTGTAAGGTTTACCTCATGGACATGACTGGGGGTTCTGTCTCCCAGGCGGTTCTGGGGTCTGTGGCCTTTCCTGCTTCCCGTCCTTTGGTAGGGTAGCAGGAGTGTGTGGGTATGGGCCACAGTGTGTTAGGTCACACGTGGTTCTGCCTGTGCTGTGTGTTCAAGGGGTTCTAGTTCCCTCTTGCTCGTGGAGTTGACTGCGCCCCCCCTTCATTAGGAAGGATAGGGTGACGGGACTCCCCAACCCCTTGATGTGGGCTTACGGGTCCTCAGGGGGTACATCTGTCGGGCCTCGCGTCCGCTCTACCCCATATCTCGATAGGCTTAAGAGCGGGACGCGATGGCCAAGTACGATAATATAACGAAAGGTTATGTATATAACCTATTTATATGAGTACTGGCTAAGTGTCCCGCTCTTAAGCGGCCCTGAGTTCCCTTTTGAGGGATCTTTTACTGGAAACGGGTTTTTTGGCAAGGAAGAGTGTTTGGTGACCATGCCTAGTGTCTTATAGGCTACGCCTCCATAGGGGCGGGACCCGGCAGGTGATGGGCGTATTTGTTTTTTCGTTGGTGGAGTACAATAGGTACATGAGATGAGGTATATCTCGATAGGCTTAAGAGCGGGACGCTTAGCCAGTACTCATATAACTAGGTTATATACATAACCTTTCGTTTTCACCTGAAGGACATTACAGGGCCAGTCCAGTAAAAAATCCATTAATCATGTATCATATGTTTAAAATAAATTGCATTTGGTACAAACCTTTTGTGGTCTTTGTCAACTTTTCCTTCCTCTTGCGGACTATGTTCCTTATATTAGCAAATTGCATGTAACATTCTCTGTGGTAGCCTTTATTAGCTGGCACATCTGGAATTGGGCTGTTCTTTTGAATGTTACTGTATATGTTTTAACAGCCAATTGTGCAATGTTGCTCTCTGGGCCATCTAAATTAGCCCACTGCAATGAACTGTTAATACATTTCAACCAACTTGTCTGTGAAAATTTGATAATTTTGCTAGGTTCCTTTCCTTGCAAGAATTACACACACGCACTCCATCTTTCCCACTGTGAATACTGTACCCCACCCCCCATACCAAACCGTGGGGAAATTATTCTATGTACCTTTTGGACTCTTTTGGACTCCTATTGGGGACATAATATAAAATTCTGAGCAGTTCAATAGTTTTTTTTATGGAGAGGACGTCTGGCATTGCTTGATTGAAAACTTAACAGATTGCAGAATGGGTACAATACAGTACGGCTCAATACACACAATTGTTAAGGGGATGCAGACCAGAAAAAAACTTTTGTGAGAGGTCAACAAAGTGAGGAATGTAATACATTTCGAATCAAATTGTGGTCGGATAGATCTAACGTTAATATCACGTTAACCATCTAATGGCTAGCAAGCTCACCTGACGTCGGTATGGCTTAATACAGTGCAAAATACAATCTTATAGTAACAAAACAATACACAAGTTGAACATAGTTTTGAACGCTTTCAAATTGTAATGTATAATCCAGACATAGCTAGCGTTGCAGTCAGATCCATCCTCCATTGTTGACATGTTGGGGTCCTTAATTCCCGTTTCTTGAATCCTTATTGGTTTATCAGCTAGAGGTGTCCAAAGATATGCATGAGCAAACATTTAATTTAAATGTAAGATTACGAAAAACGATGACCACAAAACGGCATGCCAACAAACGTATTTTGACTTAACATAATAACTAGATATCACACACAAATAATTGTGTCCTCTCTCAACGCAGATCAATCAAGTTCACTTTAGACACACTCGGCCTGCCATCTAAATGGGATGCGATCATTCTCAAAGGTGCATGTGAGAGAATGTGTCTCAGAGACATGCAAGTGTGTGTGGAGTGTGTGTGTGAGAGTGTGTCTCAGATATGTGTATGTGAGTGTGTGTCTCAGATGTGTATGTGAGTGTGTGTGTGTCTCAGATGTGTATGTGAGTGTGTGTCTCAGATGTGTATGTGAGTGTGTGTGTGTCTCAGATGTGTAAGCGAGTGTGTGTGTCTCAGATGTGTATGCGAGTGTGTGTCTGATGATGGGTTTGTTTTAACGTTTAACACTTATGGTTGTTACGAGCACAAAATACAGCAAATATGGAAAATGCATATGGTGCAAGATGAGATTTGTTGATTGAAGGCACAAGTCAAAGAAGCGTAGTGGGTCTAATTGTGATGCATATGCCTGTGTATAAGCAGTTTGTTATTAAAATAAAAAAAAATTAAGTATTTTATGGTATCTTATTAGGAGGGGGTCCGCGAATTTCATCAGAGATGTTTGGGGGTCCCTGGGGGGAAAAAGGTTGGGAACCACTGGTCTAGTCCTTGCATAAATAGCTCAGTCAGTCAACCAGAGACCAAATTAATCCTTATTAAAAACCCATTTGTTTCAGTTTCGGATCACTGATTAGGCCTTTAAAATATACATGGTCCCTGATTAATGAAGCTCACTTGCTTTGAATGGAATTGAACTCAATTGAAGCAGAATATAAATAATCTATGAAAGAAAATGACCCCTGTTGAACTTTTCACTTCAAAGCTGATGGGAGATTAAGAGTGTAGGACCACGGGGTGTGTTCCATTCCATACGTACACCTTATCTCTTCAAACGTGCGTGTTACGACCCCTGTGAGTCTAAGGGTAAAGGGCTGTAACATAACAGTTGGTTGACAGAAAAGATGGACCACGTTTGTAAACAACAATGATATTTATTGGTAGATGCAAAGGAAGCACATGTAGCTCAGGGGTGAGCCCAGGCCAAAACAACAAACAAACACCACTATACTCCAAATAAACACAATCTAATCTATGGTAAAAGAGATTACATTACCTAAACTACTCTTACCTAACCAAAACAGGAGAAAACAATGTCCAAAGGAAATGGCAGCTCACCCCATCTGTGCTTCCTGAGAAAGAGAGAAAAACACATTAATTATACAGAAACAAAAGCAGAATATATACAAAAACAAACTATAACTAACAATGCTCTCTCTGTGGCCATACACACACAAGGAAATTACTACTAAGCACCAAAGGCCAATAAACGAAATGCAATGCTGTCAAAGTTACAGGTTTACCAAAATCACAACAAGCCTAGCCTCATGCCAGAGAGAGAGAGAGACTGAAGTGAGAAGCCATGTTTTAACAGGTGTGGGGTGATCCATGATTGGGTGGTGTGGATTGAGTGTTGGAGTCTGGAAAGCCATCCACCAATCGGTGCTGTTTTGCAATAATGGAAGGATTGGCCTGGCAGGGACCAATGGTAAAGGGAACAATGGCTGGAGGGAGGAAACAAAATGGAGAACACACACACATGGAGACACACACTGGGGAATATATACATTGGGATGTAACAGTGCGTTCCACTCATGTTTACACCTTATATCTTCAAAGGTGCGTTTCATTCATATTTTATTTCTCTGCAGGCGTGTAGCTGAGTCAGGGCAACTCAATGAGACATCAGAGGCTGATGGATGGGACTGAATATGTAATGTTCCACTGCTACAGGGTTAATATAGGGTTAACCCTTTGATGGCCATGACTTAGTGAAGAGGTAGAAGGAGAGTGAAAGAGAGAGAGAGAGAGAGAGATACAGGGAGATACAGGGAGACAGAGAATGAGAATAAAGGAGAGAGAGACAGAGAGAGAGAGATACAGGGAGACAAAGAAGGAGAGTAAATGAGAGAGAGAGAGATACGGGGAGACAGAGAAGGAGAGTAAAGGAGAGAGAGTGAGAGACAGAGAAGGAGAATAAAGGAGAGCGCGAGTGAGACAGAAGGAGAATAAAGGAGAGAGAGAGTGAGTGAGACAGAGAGAGATACAGGGAGACAGAGAAGGAGAATAAAGGAGAGAGAGAGTGAGTGAGACAGAGAGAGATACAGGGAGACAGAGAAGGAGAATAAAGGAGAGCGAAGGAGAATAAAGGAGAGCGCGAGTGAGACAGAAGGAGAATAAAGGAGAGAGAGAGTGAGTGAGACAGAGAGAGATACAGGGAGACAGAGAAGGAAAATAAAGGAGAGAGAGAGTGAGTGAGACAGAGATACAGGGAGACAGAAAATGAGAATGGAGAGAGAGAGACAGAGAGAGATACAGGGAGACAGAGAAGGAGAATCAAGGAGAGAGAGAGTGAGTGAGACAGAGAGAGATACAGGGAGACAGAGAAGGAGAATAAAGGAGAGAGAGAGAGTTGGACAGAAGGGGATATTTAAGGAGAGAGAGATGAATACAAAAATATAAACACACAGACACACAAAGAAGATGAAACAAGCTTCATCAGCATGCATTATGGCACACATCCGTAAGGTCAATCCCGTCTTTGACCCCTTGGCTGTCCATCTTATTTACGCAGGTTGTCAGCTCAGTGTTTCAGTTCTCACAGTTGGAAAAGTGCATCCACTTGCATTATAGAAAGACAGGAATCCTCTCTCTCTATCTCTCCCTCCCTCTCTCTCTCTCTCTCTCTCTCTCTCTCTCCCTCTCTCAAACACACAAATACATATGATATGATATGATATTAGCATTTATATCAATTAGCCAATTTTACATCGGTCCGGGGCGCAGCCCGGGGGGGGGGGGGGGGGGGGGGGGGGGGGGGTAATATGAATAAATGGACAGGACAATGAAAAGGGAACCAGGCAGACGGGACAGACAGAGAACATAAGAACACCTCAGACACATAACACAACAGCATAGTAACTAGTGATCATCCACAACCAAAATGTGGGTTTTAAGCAAGGCCTTGAATGTCTGTACGGTGTTGGCAGACTTGATATTGAGAGGGAGCTTATTCCACAGTGTCGGCGCCATCACTGCAAAGGAAACCCTTTGTCACCAGTTTGGCCCGCGGGACCCTCAGACACAGTTGGTCATTAGATATGAGGGATCTAGAGCTGACGGGTTGGACTAAGAGTTCCTCAATGTAGGCCGGAGTGAGACCATTGAGGGCTTTGTAGGTGAAAAGCAGGATTTTAAAGTTGGTTCTCTTCCTCACTGGGAGCCAGTGGAGAGAGACGAGGACCGGGGAGATGTGGTCCCTCGTACTGGTGCCTGAGACCAGCCTGGCAGCAGCCTTTTGAACGCGCTGGAGGGGGAGGATGGTTCTCTCCGGGAGACCAGAGTAGAGGGAATTGCAGTAGTCCAGTCGTGAGAGAATGAGCATGGTGATGACTTTATAAAGGTCGCTGGGGGAGAGGAAGGACTTGATTTTTGAGATGATGCGCAGTTGGAAGAAACAGGACTGTACTACTGATCTTACTTGTTTATGGAAATTGAGTATGTGGCACACACATTCACACATGTGGGGACTGGACACACACAAACAGGGAGATGCTAATTTATACAAATCAGTCACGAATGCACACACACACACACTATGAAGGTTGTTCAGTGTGTGTCATTTATCTGCAGCTTGTGCACCATGCCACTCTGCATTATCCCAGGAGGGAGGGAGGGAGGGAGAGAGAGGGAGAGAGAGGGGGAGAGAGAGAGAGAGGGGGGGGAGGGGAGAGAGAGAGAGATTTTAAAATTGTATTTTTATTTTAGAAAAAACATTTATTTACATAAAATCACTACAAGGTGTGTCTCAATACAGTTACATACATACACATTGTATCTCACATCATACACGTGTTCTTATCACTAAAAAACCACATGACATTTCACATAAAAACAGTGTTAAGACACAGCTGCCCCTCTACAACACAACAAATAACTTCCTTGAAACTCCACCGAAACACAAATTCATCAATATTATTCATTAGGGAATAAAACCTAAAATACACTCTGACCCTGGCTCTTACCAATGCTTTAAACATTTGCATCAGCTCACCACCTAAGCCATTCTCCATTTGTATTTTTCTGGTCTTATAGATGGCCATTTTGGCTTGACCCACAACACAATTCAACATTTGCCACTTCATTAAATTGTTTTTTTTGTAACCAGCCCCAAACACAAAAGCTATTTCACTCCAACTCTCACCACATTTCAAAAACACATTATTCAATGTTTCGAACAGACCTTCAAGTCTTTTGCATTCTAAAAAACAATGAAAAATAGTTTCTGGCTCCTGACAAAAAGGACAACAAATTGTTACAGTGGGGTTTAATTTAGCAACAAAACAATTAACTGCTACTCAAGTTTCAAGTTTCAAGTTTCTTTAATAGTTGTCATACAGAAGTACAGAATACTTTTGTACAAAATGCTTCTTACTGTTGCGCTCCAGAGACTGTGCATGACAAGATAAGTATGAAATAAAAACATAGTAAAAAATAGAAGTAAAAAAAAAAAAAAAAAAAAAAAAAAAAAAAAGGTCACAGTGTTCAGTTTAGACATATGTACAATGTTCGTAGACGTAGTTACCATACAATATACAATACTGTGCAGTGTACTAATATACAATACTATATAGTGCAAGGCATAAATGGACGAGGTGCAGTTTAGGTACAATTCACAGTAGGTGTACGAGTTGTAGTGCAAATCCTTTATCAATAAATATAAAGTGTAAGTGTGTTTGTGTGATCTAAAGTGTGGAGAGTGGGTGCTGCAGTGTGTTGTTTGTTTGAGTGAGTGTGTGCGTGTGGGTGTGTGTGCTGTGTGCATTTGATGGTTGTTGCATAGTGATTATTGTTCGTTTAGCGATTATTGTTCGTTTAGCAGCCTGATGGCCTGGGGATAGAAGCTCCTTCTGAGTCTTTCTGTGCTCGCCATAAGACTCCGGTATCGCTTGCCTGACGGCAGCAGTTCAAAGAGGCAGTTGTTCGGGTGGCTCGAGTCCTTAATAATTCTCTTAGCCTTCCCCTTGCACCGCTTGTTGTAAATGTTCTGGAGGGTGGGAAGCCCCCCTCTAATTGTGCGTTCGGCTGAACGTGTCACTCTTTGTAGTCTGCTACGGTCTTGTGCAGTGCTATTCCCAAACCAGGAGGTGATGTTGCCGGTCAGGATGCTCTCTATTGTACATGAGTAGAAGTTCCTAAGGATCTTCTGACTGACTTGGAACTTCCTTAGGCGCCTGAGGAAGTAGAGGCGTTGTCGTGCCTTCTTCACAACACTGTCAATGTGTGTGGTCCATGTCAAGTCCTCGGATATGTGGGCTCCGAGGTACTGCCCCTTTCAAAATCCTCCACTGAAGGTCACCTGTCCTTTTGTTTAGCTGTGGCTTAAACAGCACTCTCCACACTGGTGTACATGTATCTTGGACCCTCAGTCTCTCTCTCCACACAGTGTCTGTTCTTCCACTCAATTGAGATTTATGCAACGCTTTGACACAATACTTATACAAATGTTTCCCATTTAACATATACAGGTTCGTAGGTAAAACATATGAGCAACCCAACATGGGTCCCGTCAGTCCTGTTTGATCAATTTCAATACCCAACTCAGGGAACGGATCCCCTTCGTTGGGACTTTCTGTTCCACTGGAGTATTCTCGTAACATGCCTTGTTCCTCAGTGCTCAGTTTTCCAGTCCATGCATTTAAAATGTCTCTGGTATGACGGGATGACCTCAGACCCAGTAGAGAAGCCACTGCCACCGTGTTGTGAAGTCCTGGCCCAGCTACATCCACTGCATGCCTCAGCCAGAACAGTGATGTTTCCAGCTCCAGTCTGTTCCATTTAACCCTTCAAGGTTGACGGGGCTTTTTGGACCCGTGGGCGGAGAACAAAGGGATTTAGAATGACTCATAAATGCTCTGGAAGTCGCGCTTTTCAGAAATCTGTAAAAATAGAAAAATGACAATTTCGAGTGCTTTGAGATGTACTATATATGTCTCCTTACTTGCTAAACGTAATACGACTTTTAAATACGTTTAATTCTTGCTAGATGCTTGTAATTATCTCCGTTTGCCAGAGAACTACAGCGCGTCACGAAACGCACATACATGCACGTGCGCACACACACAAGAGAAGTGTGTGCGCTGTGAATAGGTGTTAGACCCTGCAGAGGTGAGAGGTATCAGAGACCAGTCTATGACGTCGCGATAAACCATTAACTACTTGCTTTTTATGTGCAAGGAAAGAAGGAAGAGGTGGACTGCATTATTATTATCATCATTCTCGAGAATACACACGGACCCGACGGAACGTTAACTTATGAATAAAAAGTAGTCTAACATGCTTTTCATCCTCGCCCGTGTATAGATAGATAGATAGATAGATAGATAGATAGATAGATAGATAGATAGATAGATAGATAGATAGATAGATAGATAGATAGATAGATAGATAGATAGATAGATAGATAGATAGATAGATAGATAGATAGATAGATAGATAGATAGATAGATAGATAGATAGATAGATAGATAGATAGATAGATAGATAGATAGATAGATAGATAGATAGATAGATAGATAGATAGATAGATAGATAGATAGATAGATACTTTATTAATCCCCTTGGGGAAATTCAGGGTATCTCGCAGCTCACACAGTATACAGACATTGACCGTTCCCATACAGTAGTTACACGTTATGTCTGCATCATGAATTAAAATAAGTACATGATAAAATTCAATTAAATCATACCCATCAATATTAAAATTAAAATTAAAATAGGAGCGTGATTAGATAAAACAGGTGTATAAAAACAGGTGTAAAAACAGATGTAAAAACAGGTGTAAAAACAGGTGTAAAAACAGGTGTAACTATAATACGCTGTTGTACAGTCTGATGGCTGTGGGGACAAAGGACCTCCTGTGCCGCTCAGTCCATGAGTGCAGGGAGATGAGCCGTCCGCTGCGACTGCTGCTCTGCCCCACCAGGGTGTGGTGGAGAGGGTGGTTGGTATTGCCCATGATGGCCAGCAGCTTGCTCTGAGTGCGGCTCTCCACCACGGTCCCCAGTGGGTCCAGTCTCCTCCCTACCACTGAGCCAGCCTTCTTGACCAGCTTATCCAGCCGTCTGGTGTCCCTGGCCGTGGTATTACCACCCCAACAGACAGCGGCGTAGTGGAGCACACTTGACACCACTGCCTGATAAAACATAAACAACATTTCCCCACACACATTAAAAGACCTGAGCCTCCTAAGGAAGAACAGCCTGCTCTGTCCATTCTTGTAAAGTGCTTCCGCATTAGCAGCCCAGGCCAGCTTATCATCTAGGTGCACTCCTAAATATTTGTATGATTGCACCGTCGCAATGTTGTTTCCCCCGTATGCTGACTGGTTGCAGAGGTGGTTTCGACCTGCGGAAATCCAGTACCATCTCCTTGGTCTTTTTTGTGTTCAGAAGAAGGCCGTTCCGTTCGCTCCAGTCGCTGAAGGCTCCCACCTGGTCCCTGTACTCTCCCTCCTGTCCCTTCCTCACACACGCCACGTATATACCCACGTCATGCTAAAACATCAACTACTGTATGAGTAGAGTGCGTGTGTGTACGAGTTATGAGTTATCTCGCAGTTTTCTAGAGTAGAAAGGTGCGCCCAGTAGAGCACACACACACACACACAGAAGGAATTTCTTGTACAGCGAGTTGGGCATTTTATTTATTTTATCACTTGTAGGCTACCATAGCGAAGGCTCATGGCAGCAACGTTAGTGGTTGAAACGTGATTCGAGAGTGATACCAAGTGGAAGGAAATATATCCTGTCATCAGTGCGTATAGCAGGTATCCTCGAAATTCTCCGCTATCTCCTCTGCAAGCTCCTGTCCGGCTGCACTGCTCCAACTGCCTGTGTCTGTCTACTGCTTTGGTCCTATCATATTCAGCGTCCCGTCAGAATCCCCCCCCCCCACCCACAGTCTGCGAATCAGAGGCAGAGTAGGGCGGGTCTTCACGAAATGCGCGTTGTCTCTTTCAACGGGTCGGAGTCAGAGTGAGAGTTGACAGCGCATATACAGGTAGTCTAATCTGCAGGTACTGTAGCGAGTAGCATAGTTTTGCCAGCAGGCAGCTAGTAGAAAAATATGGCATGTTCAAAGATGGCCAGTAAAATAAAAGTCAACAGTGAAAATCGCTGCAATTCAAAGGTGAAGCAACCAAGTCCTCACTCAGTGGCATGGGTGTTGGCTAAACACAAGAAATGTATGACTGAAGTGATGGAGACCATGTTTGAAGGCAAACAAAAGCAAATCCAGAATTTATTTCTCTCTCTCTCTCTCTCTCTCTCTCTCTCTCTCTCTCTCTCTCTCTCTCTCTCTCTCTCTCTCTCTCTCTCTCTCTCTCTCTCTCTCTCTCTCTCTCTCTCTCTCTCTCTCTCTCTCTCTCTCTCTCTCTCTCTCTCTCTCTCTCTCTCTCTCTCTCATTCTAGAGAAATACAACCACAAATTGTTATTGGTTTGCTTCTTTTTCTTACAGTACTATATATACTGTACTTTACTGTATATACTGTACCATCCACTGTACTGAAACATCTCAATATAAGTAATCATGGTATGCTGCAAAAGGGGCATTAGCACCCTGCAATACAGTACATGGTAATGTGATATGGTACAGTACTGTAAATACCATCTCTCTCTCTCTCTCTCTCTCTCTCTCTCTCTCTATCTCTCTCTCTCTCTCTCTCTCTCAGGATTTATTGAGGAAGGGCACACCTCTATCAGCTGAGTAACAATGTTCATCAAAGTGTTGAGTGCTACAGTGTAGGTTAGTATATTAGGACAAGTGCATACCTACATGTATGACCTATATCTATCTACTACTTTTGGATATGAGCATTTTTTCAATACCCAACTATGTAGTGGCCGCTTGTCGCTAGGCTAGGCCTCCTACTGGGTCCATTCACTGGAATAACAAAGGAATGACTGGGCCCTTGCTCCAGGTGTGAAATGGTTCTAGTGACAATGATCACATTGAATTCTGGGAGTGTAGTTCTCTCATCAGATAGCTGAATGAACTTGGATCCTGTTCAAGTCCATCCTGAAAAGTAGTTAGGATTTTACCAGAATGTTTGATAGGACATTGATTGAAAACTATCGTCTCAAATTTGACAATTGATGGCTTATTTTGAAGGTATGAATCTGTAATTTTACATTATGTAAAAAAAAAAAGGGAACATTCTGAGAAGGTGGAGCTAGTTACTTTAGACCTTGAAGGAAAAACCATGCTCTAAAAAGACTCTGATAAAAAGGAGGCATTCCACACCAATGTGCAAAATTACAGTTAGTTAAAAACAGAGATGCATCCAACCCCACCCCTTCCACTCTCTTTAAAATGGCACTCATTACATGTTTCCAGACAACATTGTCACCTCTTATTAAAAACCGCTGGATATGCTGCAATCTAAACGCTGCCTTTCTACTCTCCAGATGCACTAAACCCTGACCCCCCTCCTCCTTCAGCAGATAAAGTACACTCTGTGGCACCCAATGCAAATTATCCCAGAAAAAACTAACCATCACAGACTGCGCTTTTCCTAATAATCCAGCAGGGGGCTCCAGACATTTTAGCTTGTGCCAGAGAGTTGATGCTAGGGATGCACCGAATGGGAAATTCTTGGCCGAAACCGATACCGAAAATAGGAAACAGTTGGCCGAAAACCGAATGCCGAAAGGCCGAAAATGATTCATAGAATAGATTTTTTTTTACCAATGTTGTTCAGCTACCTGATTATGGAAAAATATATGATTATGGCAAAACTTAACTTAAATAATAAATAATCACTATTATGGGTCCATAAAACATTTATTCAGCACTTCTGAATGCATACAGTACATTAATTCCAAGTCAAGTGGCGGACATCTGTGCTCTACTGAGCGCACCTTTCTAGTCCGCAGATGAATGTGCTCTCTTGACTTTGGCACAGTAGACGCGCGACGTGTATTCTCGAGAATGATAATAATAATAATGCTCTTCAGATGATATTATCAACGACAGACAGTGTCAATGTGAGAAACACAATCCCACCCTCTTAAGTTAACCGCGACGGGCATATAGTAAATAAGGATATAAAGCATGTTAAAGACGCATTTATTGGACACGTTGCGTGCTGAGTTTACATAGAAACAGCGCGACACATAGAAACAGCGTGCATGTAATGACTGAAGCCACGTTTTGATGACATCATCACAACAACACGCGTTAGGTTACAGGTTGTTTCTGTTTCGGTGATATATTTTCGGTGAAAAAACTCTTTCGACCGAAAGCCGAAAGGCCATTTTTGGTAATTTTCGGCCGAAAACTTTCGGTGGCCGAAATTTCGGTGCATCCCTAGTTGATGCAACCAAGTTATTGATGATCAGAGCCCTCCCTATGTAAGACATTTGGGGTAACAGCCACCTCCACTTGTTCAACTTCCCCTCTACCTTTTCTACCACTCCCTCCCAGTTCTTCTGTACCATCTGATCATCACCTAAGTAAACCCCCAGGTACTTTAACCCCCCCCTCTTCCAGCATAAACCTCCTGGCAACTGAGGAAGACCTGTCGCCCACCTCCCAACTGCTACAGCCTCACTCTTTGCCCAGTTCACTTTTGGGGAGCTGACATCTTCCCAAAATGTTCAACAATGTTGCCCAAAACTGTCACATCTTGCTGATTTTTTATGATCACAACAATATCATCAGCATATGAAGATAAAAATCAGGTGAAAACAGGCCATTTATGTTAGAACGAACATTGTGCAACATAGGTTCAATGGAAAAAGCATAGTGCATACCAGACATAGAGCAACCCTGTCTTATACCCCCTTAAAAGGTTTACTCAAAACACCATTCATTGTCAGCATGCTCTCAATGTCTTTATACATCACCTTCATCTTGGCAATGAATCCAGGGCTGAGGCCAAACCTTTCTAACACTTTCCATAGGTACTGGTGCTCAACCCGATCAAAAGCCTTTTCCTGGTCCAAAGAAACCAGACCCACATCAAAACCCGCTGAACCAGAGACTTCCAAAAGATCTCGAATTAATGACACATTGTCAACAATGGACCTGCCAGGCACACAGTACATTTGTGTCCTGTGGATGACCTGGTCCATCACCTTTTTGAGTCTGTTGGCTAGTACTTTAGACAGCAGCTTATATTCGCAACATAAAAGCGACACTGGTCTCCAGTTCTTTATTTCTTGGAGGTCTCATTTTTTGGGCAACAGAGCCAGAACTGCTCTCCTGCAACCCTGAGGCAGCAATGAGTCCTCAAAACTCTCATTAAAAACCTCCAACACATCCTCCTTCAATTCGTTCCAGAAAGCTCTATAGAACTCTGGTGGGAGCCCATCTATCCCAGGAGCCTTCCCCCCCTGCATGCTCTGCAGTGCCAAGTCCACCTCCTCTGCGGTCAATGGGTCCTCCAACTCCTTATCGCTCTCCTTTGAAACAATAGGTAGACCACTGCAGAAAGATTCAAACGCCGGTTCATCCTTCTCATATTCACTTTTAAACAAGTGAGCATAAAAATCAACAGCCCTCCGCCGGATATCCCTGGCTTCAGTTATAAACTGCCCTTTATCCGAACAGAGAGCATGGATAAACCTGCTCTGTCCATTCCTTTTTTCCAGACTGAAAAAAAACTTTGATGGCGAATCCATCAGCGCAACATTCTGAAAATGTGACCGGACCAGTGCCCCCTGTGTTCTAGTGCCCAACAAGTCTGCCAGTACAGCTTTTTTTTATTTGAGGTCTTCATTATACCCTCGATTTCCTGTGGACTCTGCAGAAGCCTGCAGCTCCACTATCTCAATCTCCAGATCTCTCATAGATTTGGTGATGTCCCAAGAAACACTGAGAGCGTACTGTTGACAAAGCTGTCGAATCTCCACTTTCCCACAATCCCACCACTGTTTCAAGGATGCAAAATCCCCTTTCCTAGTTCTAAAAAGCTTCCAAAAAAATACACATTTTTTTTCCCTTAAAATTCACATCTAAAAGCAAAGCCGTGTTAAAATGCCAGTATGCAGACTTGCATGTTTAACATTTGACATTGCATGATACCATTGAGTGATCAGAAAAACCTACAGGTATTATCCTGCACTCCTTCACAGTACTAAACAATAAAACAATAAAACCTATCTAATCTGGCCATAGAAAAACGACTCTCTCTACAATGAGTCCAAGTGTATGTCTTTGTTTATCATGGATTCCCCTCCATACATCAATTAAATCATTAGTGTTCACAAGCTGCTTCATATCTTGTTTTGAAGCAGGATGTGGTTCACTGTGATTCCTATCTATCTGATCATTCTCCGTACAATTAAAATCACCTCCCAAAAATAAAAAGTCTTCAGGCTCACACTGACCTAAAACTACTCCAATTTCACTTAAAAACTGAACCCTGGTAGATCCTACATTTGGAGCATAAACATTAACAAAAACAATATTAAAAAGCTCATATGTGACTCGACGTGACCAAACCCGATTTGATTCGCAAGGGGGAGGTGCTCTGAAATGAAGAAAATGTCTTGCTGTTCAGAAAATCCAAAAAATCGAAATCTTGATTTTTTTTACATATTTGAATTGTCATTAATGTGTTCCCTTATTTGCCCTTATTTGCAAACTTAAATACAACTTGTAAATGAGGTAATTATTGTTATAATAGTTCCACAAATTTTCTCTCAAGTGAGGAGAAAAACTACACGCGCGGGCTGTGCGGCCTGTCCGGGTAGCAAGTACTCATACTTAAGAGGTGTTTGTTAACACACAGACACATTATTTAGCTCTCCTTTCTCAGAGAGAGAATAACAATGTTAATACACTATCTTAATGTTATAAGTTATAAGCAACGTAACGCAGTGTCTAAAAAAAAAAGATAAAAAAAAGAGGCCTTGACGCCGTTATAAAACGCGTGTTTTAACTTAATTAAAAACCATTAAAACACAGTTAGAATTTTATGAGCAAACGAATTTCGTTAGGGTGCATTTTTTGCAACCTAATTGCTAAATACATCTAAATAACATAGTTGACAGCTGAGCTGTGTTGACGTTACAAATGTACAATCGCGCGGCTGCTGATGCTGGTGCTGCTGCTGCTTGGTGCTTGGTGTGCAGCGCGAGGCAGGAGAGATGAGGTGCGCGTTAACCCTTTCACTGCCACACTACAGAAGGTTAACCTTTCACTACCACACTACAGACGGTTAACCTTTCACTACCACACTACAGAAGGTTAACCCTTTCACTACCACACTACAGAAGGTTAACCTTTCACTACCACACTACAGAAGGTTAACCCTTTCACTACCAGGACTTTTAGGTATCTATGAGCGCTTAGTAACGCTTCGCCTCAAAGCCGTTTCTGGCCGAATTAGTCATTGAATCTTTAATTTTTTTTTTATTCTTATTCAGAGGTATTTCGTCGAGATTTCATAAATGTAATGTGGCAGCGGAAATGTGTAGAAATATGGTAAAAAAAACGATTTATCCGTTTTTTCTCGATGAAAAAAGACTACCACTTTCACTACCACACTACTGAAGGTTAACCTTTCACTACCACACTACAGAAGGTTAACCTTTCACTACCACACTACAGAAGGTTAACCTAGTTGTTGTGTCTTTCACTACCACACTACATGTATTTACATCTAAATGCTTATTGGTCAGGCGGTGACGTCATTAAGTTGATGCCATTGATGGATGGGTATTAAACAGAGAGCAGGCAGTGCATGCTTGACAGTCACCATGGAACCTACAGCGAGGGCAGTTGCCGAGGCATTAAACCGGTTTGCTCACTTCGGAGCACACTGTGTTGAAGTTATAAGCAACGTAACGCAGTGTCTACAAAAAAAAGATTAAAAAAAGAGGCCTTGACGCCGTTATAAAACGCGTGTTTTAACTTAATTAAAAACCATTAAAACACAGTTAGAATTTTATGAGCAAACGAATTTCGTTAGGGTGCATTTTTTGCAACCTAATTGCTAAATACATCTAAATAACATAGTTGACAGCTGAGCTGTGTTGACGTTACAAATGTACAATCGCGCGGCTGCTGGTGCTGGTGCTGCTGCTGCTTGGTGCTTGGTGCTTGGTGTGCAGCGCGAGGCAGGAGAGATGAGGTGCGCGTTAACCCTTTCACTGCCACACTACAGAAGGTTAACCTTTCACTACCACACTACAGACGGTTAACCTTTCACTACCACACTACAGAAGGTTAACCCTTTCACTACCACACTACAGAAGGTTAACCTTTCACTACCACACTACAGAAGGTTAACCCTTTCACTACCAGGACTTTTAGGTATCTATGAGCGCTTAGTAACGCTTCGCCTCAAAGCCGTTTCTGGCCGAATTAGTCATTGAATCTTACATTTTTTTTTAATTTTTATTCAGAGGTATTTCGTCGAGATTTAATAAATGTAATGTGGCAGCGGAAATGTGTAGAAATATGGTAAAAAAAACTATTTATCAGTTTTTTCTCGATGAAAAAAGACCACCACTTTCACTACCACACTACTGAAGGTTAACCTTTCACTACCACACTACAGAAGGTTAACCTTTCACTACCACACTACAGAAGGTTAACCTAGTTGTTGTGTCTTTCACTACCACACTACATGTATTTACATCTAAATGCTTGGTCAGGCGGTGACGTCATTAAGTTGATGCCATTGATGGATGGGTATTAAACAGAGAGCAGGCAGTGCATGCTTGACAGTCACCATGGAACCTACAGCGAGGGCAGTTGCCGAGGCATTAAACCGGTTTGCTCACTTCGGAGCACACTGTGTTGAAGATGAACGCGCTCTAGGAACATTCATTGCGGATTTCTTTGAGCCGAATAAAAATCCAAAAAGAAACTCAGATTCTGGTTCAGAAGAAGAAGACAACGCAGACGTTATGCGGGCTATAATCACTGACAGCAACGCTGAAGAGCCAGATGATGGTGACAACACTAACGGATTTGGAGACGAGGTAGAGGCAGATGATGGTGACAACACTAACGGATTTGAAGACGAGGTAGAGCCAGATGATGGTGACAACACACCTAACGGATTTGGAGACAAGGTAGAACATGTAATGTGCTTTGTGGAAGTTGAATCTGACGAGAGCCACGAACGCGAAATGGAAAGACTTTTGCGATTTACTTGTAAATGCGTCCAGGGTGATAAAGAAAATGACATTCTTAATCGGCGGTCATGTATCACAAAATTGGACCGTGATGAAGTTTACACAAGGCGTTTTGAGATAGCGGCTCTCGAAGAGGATCATAAAGATTTGATTATTATGGCTCAGCTCCAGGCTTTTGGTCGAAAGTCAGAATGGACTATCGCAAATAAATTGATTTCCAAAAAAAGACAACGTGCTTACACAAACTACTTCTTCGGGGCGATACAAATCTGCCGTGAAGCTTTCCTCTTCATCCACGGGTAAGTTATTATTATTGTCTATTTAAAACTAATATAGTACATCATGCCTATTTTGCTCGTGTTATTTTAAATGATAATAAAATCTTGAAACTTGATTTGTCTTGTTTATTATCAGGGTCCCCCATTTTATTAAAACTAATTATAGTACATTATAGTAGAGTATAGTAGCATAGTATAGTATATTATAGTATAGCAGATAGACCAAAGACACTATTTGTGTCTTTTGATTTGTCCCACAATTCAACTCAAATTAGGCACATTGTTTACATGTTCTATTGAGACAGTATTCTTTCAGGTTTCTTCATTCACAATCATGGTACAGGTACCGGTACTTGTGATGATGATCTAACTATCTCTCTCTGTCTCCACAATCATGTAGACTGGGTGTGGTACAGACAGGTACCGGTACTTGTGATGATGATGATGATGATGATGATGATGATCTAACTATCTCTCTCTCTGTCTCCACAATCATGTAGACTGGGTGTGGTACAGACAGGTACCGGTACTTGTGATGATGATGATCTAACTATCTCTCTCTCTGTCTCCCCCCCCCCCTCTTCTCTCCCAAGAATAGGTAAGGATCGCTTGATTGCAATAAGCAAACACATGTCAGAAAATGGCATGTGTCTTCGCACAAAGAAGCGATCGCCACGCAACAACAAGCATTGCATAAAATATGAGGAGATCGAAAAAGTAGTTCAATTTGTGTTGAATTATGCAGAAGATCATGCTGTTCACCTCCCTGGACGCCAGGCACACCAAAAGAACTTTACCGGTCAGCTGTTACCATCTTTCGTCACAAAGGCATCTGTGTGGCGTTTATATACCAAGGCAATGCCAGTTGGTAGGTGTAAGCAAATCTTTGTCAAAGAAATAGGTCAAATAGGTCTTTGTCAATTAAAAACAAAGCTTGAAAATGAATGACATTGTGCTAACATGTGTTCTTATTAATCGTTCAGACCAGCGAGCAGTGGGCCTGTCCACATTTAAGTCCCTCTGGAGGCAATTACTGAGTCATATCACAGCAATCAAACCAATGTCTGATCTTTGCTGGGTGTGTCAGAAGAACAATTATCTGGTTAGTGAACATGACAGTGTTATGAACTTTGAACTGCAACTTCTGTATGAAAAGTGTTATACAAATACAGTTTATTATTATTAATATTAATATCATCATTTACTTAACTTTTTTTTTCAGATTTTCAGAAGTGCCAATCTGCCAGAGGCTGAGAAGTCTGCAAAGCTGAAGCAGCAGGAACAACATCTGGAGCATGTAAAATCCGAGCGGGCTGCCTACAAGGGCATGCTTAAAGCCGCCAAGGAGATCGGTGATGGTCTTTCTCTGGGTGGTCATGTGCCACCGGCAAGCAAGCCCATGACAATGCATTACAGTTTCGACTACACTGACTACATACCAAGCCCTCTTTCACAACCATCATGTTATAATTGTTATAACTACTGCATTGCTCCCTTTTTTTCTTTCTAAAATCCTTATTCATTTATTGCAGGTGCACTACCCATAAGCTACCTGCACCACTTCTTCAAAGACCATGGTCTTGGGGAGACAGATGTTGACCTTCACTGTGACAACTGCAGTGGCCAAAACAAGAACAAGTACATGTTGTGGTACTTAGCGTGGCGAGCGCTACATGGTCTTCACCATCGTGTCCATCTCCACCTGCTGATTGTAGGCCACACAACGTTTTCCACGGACTGTTTCTTTGGGCTTCTCAAGCAGCGTTTCAGAAAGACCAAGGTGAACACTCTTGATGAGATTGCAGCAGTCGTAAGGGACAGCTCAGTGTTTGGAGTCAACATACCACAGCCATGGCCGCCTAGTTATAGTTGAAAGTGGGGGTGCAATTTTTATTTTTTTTCATATAATTTTTTTTTTTTTTTTTTTTTTACATGCAAGGGTTGGTTTGGAGGGGGTCCGGCACGACCCCCGCCATGGCAGATATTTTTTTCATTTAATGAACCTGTACGTGCAATTTCCTGCAATATAGAGCCTTCAATCTTGACCAATAAAGCTGCTCTTTTCACTATAAAACTCAGTTTATATTGCAGTATGATAGCCAATTACTATAATAATAATAATATATTAATATATATATATTTATATACTGTATATTTTTTTTTTGCTCTTTTATTTTTATTAAATCAATCTCCTTTCAAATAGGCCAAGTTTTTAATAAGAAAGAGAGAAAAAATACCAACAAGGAACAATACAGGGTCTGCTGTAAATATAGCCTATTTTGTGTCTTAATTTGTTATGTTATCCTACACTTTAAGCTGTCTGATATTTCCATTACCTGTAACTCTTGGGTCTCTTTCTCTCCTTCTCGGCCTCCTCCCTGAGTCTGCACAGTCACCATATCATTCTACATTAAGGAGAGCAATACACTTATGAATACACTGAACCGGTTTGAATACACAATCTTTATGCTACTCTGTAAAGAAAGGGAGAGAGGGGGGGATATATAATCCAAGTATTTGTGTCTTAATTTGTTATGTTATCCTACACTTTAAGCTGACTGTCTGATATTTCCACTACCTGTAACTCTTTGGTCTCTTTCTCTCCTTCCTGAGTCTGTACAGTCACCATATCATTCTACATTAAGGAGAGCAATACACGTATGAATACACTGAACATCATTATGAAACATTTCTATTGCACCCTTACTTACAATTCATTATGAATTGAAAATGGGGAACCCTGATGTAAACAAGACGAAAGTCTTTCTCTGGTCTGCATCCCCTTAACAATTGTGTGTATTGAGCCGTACTGTACTGTACCCATTCTGCAATCTGTTATTGATTGATTAAAAATGTTATTAACATATTGCAGAATGGGTACAATATAGTACGGCTCAATACACACAATTGTTAAGGGATTGCAGACCAGAGAAAGACTTTTGTTTTGTTTACATCAGGGTCCCCCATTTACAATTCATAATGAATTGTAAGTAAAGGTGCAATTAACACCGTGCAATCCATTATTTGTGGAGCCCGCCCTTTAAGTCTTTGAGCTATTAGGCTACTAGGGTTCTTACTTTGCGTTTTGGTGTACTGAAAAATGCTCCGATGTCTGTATTCTTTCTTTTTTCTGCCATGTTACCTGGTTGGCTGGACACACACACACATTTTCATTTCAGGTATTGTACCTTAAGATAATTGAACATCTTGATTTACCGTAAATCCTCAAATATAGGACGGGTCTTCTATTTACCTCAGCTGCAAAGAGCACCAGGCCTTTATTAGAGAGGCTTATATAAGAGGCAGGCCTTAATTTCAAAAAATGACACTCATGGACATAATCCCTTCATTTTCAGACTTTTATTGCATTATTATTATTATTATAAAAAAAAAAAAAAAAAAAAATAAAAAAAAGGCCCACGGGCCGCGGCCGTCGTTAATCCGGCCCTGCTCGCGAACGTTAAAATTTGCAAACGAACTCAACGTTATCCAGCTGACGACACCACATATCTAGATATATGACAACGTTAGCTAGCGGCTAGCACTAAAGCTAATGCCAACCAGAGGGACACTTTGTTATTATTATTATTATTATTATTGGTATGACCAGATGGCATTTCGGGATGTGAAACACTTTTATTGTATTGCGTGGTAGAACCTCTACCACTCAATAGTAAACGACATGTCTAACATAAATAATCTTAACAATCATAAACAACTTACTGGAAAATCCTGCCTGCCACCAAATGACACACTTCTGTGGCCTTTGATATTTACACTCAGCCTACCTGCAGCGCCAGCGCCGCGACACTATCTGCTCTGCTGGGGGTTGGACTTGGAGAGGCACTGGATCAAACCATATGGGGGAGCAGGGGGGGGGGGGGGTCGCAATCTTTGGAAACTTAAAAACTTGCTATTAAGTGTCATTGCGTATTATTAATTTGATTGAAATTACGTAGTTATGGTTAGATTTATATATGGGAGGGGGGGGGTATATCATATTTTTCATATGATCAAAAAGTGGGGGAGCAAAATCAGACGCTTGCCCCCCCATGTTCAATAGTCATAGAGCAGCTGCTTCGCATGCTCTTATGCGCAGTCGTCTATGACCACAGCTAGTGGGAAAGGAAGATGGCACTGTAATCGTGGAGTCCTACAACTGGCAGGAACATCTGGGGCCTTACTTCAAGCCACTGCCACACATCAAGCAGTACCAGCACTTTAGGTGGGTGTGGTCACTGTGTGTTGTGTATTTACTGTAATTAATTATTCACACTTTAGTGCAAAGAATGTCATTGGCAAATGATACAAATGCATTGATATTGTTATGTGCCCTGTACTAACGTTTCACTTTATTATTGCAGCTTTGATTCCAAGGAACCTGGTGTGGTTGTGGCAAAGATGTCTATTGATGGTGCTGAAACCAGATTCCAGCTGCTCCGTGACGTCCGTGTCCTGCCGCCTATAGATGGACTTCCTGTGCTGCCACCACCGGGACTTGACTCTGCAAGACAACACTATCTGTTCCACAAGATAAGAGAGTTCTGTGATGAGGAAGCCCAGGACATAACATGCCCAGCACCACCAGCCAAAATATCCAGCGGCGGTTCAAAAAGACCACGGTGATCATCTGGAGAGGCCATCAGAACATTGAACATTGAACATTGACTTTAGCATGTCTATTTTTATCATGCCTATTTTTCTCTTGTTATTTTAAATGATAATAAAATCTTGAAACTTGATTTGTCTCTTGTTTATTATCAGGGTCCCTTTCACTACCACACTACAGAAGGTTAACCCATTCACTACCACACTACAGAAGGTTAACCTTTCACTACAACACCACAGAAGGTTAACCTTTCACTACCACACTACAGAAGGTTAACCTTTCCTTATAATACAGTCATTTAGCTTTTAGACTTACAAGGCTTTTAGACTTACACTTCAACTGCCACAACAACTTGCCACAAGACAGAGTCATTGCCATAACAAAAGAGCCTGATGCAAGGTGTTAATGTCCCCAGAGAGAGGGGGGCCATGGAATACAATGCATTCTGGGTAGGGTTGTAGTTGATTAAATCACAGGTGTGAAGCTCTCCACAAGTTCGAAGACCATTCATCTCTGAATGCGTTTACTGATATCACCATGCGGCACGGTGGTGTAGTGGTTAACACTGTCAGACTAGTATCTTTTTTACTAGAGACACAACGTCACGTGACTACGGCGGTATGGCACGGTAGTTCGCTCTCGTAAGTGACAGACCAATTAAGTTATTATTTCACCTCTAAAGAAAGAAAAATCCGCGCAACTTCAGGAAAAGGTTTCAATACACTAGAGGTGTGAATGACACGTCCTGGCAACCGTGCAGAGACAAGGCTGTTGTCTAAGAAACGTGAAATCGATTGGCGTTCTGCCAAACAAATTATGTCAGACAAAGACACCCCTGCTTGGGCGTCGCACCTAATTGCGGAGGTATCTATCATCAAAGATTCATTCCAGCTAAGGTTTGATGAGCTCAGTGAATCGATCAACGGAGTAAAGAAGGACACACGGGCTATTCTGCAAAGAATATCCAACGCGGAGAACCGTATCGGAGCGGTAGAAGACCAGATGGCCGTAGACGGCAAAACTTTGAAAGACCTGACGGGAGACGTGGACTACTTGAAAACCAAATTAACCTACATGGAAGCGCAGAGCAAGAGAAATAACATCGTATTGGTCGGCCTGAAAGAGGGAGAGGAAGCCGGTGACCCGAATAATATGATTAATGGCATTCTGAGATACATCCTGGATTTAAAGGACACTGACCAGGTACCAGAGGTAGAAAGGCACCATCGGACTCTCCGACCCAGACCAGACCCATCGGCACCTCCTCGCCCGTACATTATACGGCTGCTGAGATGGAACGACAGGCAGGACATCTTGAGAGCCGCGGGGAAGAAAAAGAAGCTGACATGGGGAGGAAGGCCGCTTCACGCATTCCAGGATCTACCCGTGGAAATTAAAAAGCAGCGCGCCGGTTATACCGACATCAAGAAGAAATTGTGGGACGCGGATGTCCGTAATGGTATACTGTACCCTGCGAGGCTGATAGTCACCATCGACGGCGAAACATCCATCTATAATAACCCCACGGATGCAGCGAAAGGATTGAAGATCAAGCTTCCTAATATTTTTGGTTAATGGACAGAGCATAGAGGTATGACACACCCACCACTCACTGACAGTTGACAGTTGACAGTAGACATGACAACTGAGTTATTTAGTGTGGGTGATGACTTGAGCAAGATCCCGTGCAAGGTATGCAATGAACATTAGGGGCAGCCTCGTTCATTATACCGTTTATTATTATAATACATTTTTTTTGGTTTGTGTGTATGTATGTATATATATATATATATATATATATATATATATATATATATATGTATATGTAGGTATATATATATTATTTTGTTTTCTGAGGTTATGTATTGCACTGCCCCTATAGTAATAATTTCGGATGCACGGATCATGCATTTAATTAAGGACATGGTCTGATCACTGCGTGCGGATAACTGTGTTTATCAGTTTGTTCACGGACAGGGGATGGACACAGGTTCTATCTCCCTTATATTATGTGTGTGCCCTTTTATTGGCACTTCTTGTATGGTTTGTTATGTGTTTTGTGTGTATTTCCCCTTGTTGGTGCAGACCATTGATAACTTCAACATATATTCAGTATTTTCCTTTTTATCCAACCTTTTCAACAAGCTAAAGCGCAATATAATTTTTGATGGCCACAATTAACATGATTAGTTGGAATGTAAACAGGGTTTCAAATAAAACAAAGAGATATAAAGTCATTAGTCATTTGAAATCCCTGGACTGTGATGTTGCGATGTTGCAGGAGACACATTTGAAGGATGAGGACTCTATTAAGTTGAGACAGAGATGGGTAGGCCAGGCCTACTCAGCACCAGGTACCGGGGCATCTAGGGGCGTCAGTATTTTAATAGCAAAACGACTGACGTTTAGACTATCTCAAAAAATTATTGACAAGGATGGCAGGTTTATCATTCTATCAGGTTTTTTACAAAATACTAAATGCACGTTAGTAAATGTCTATGCACCCAATATTGGTCAGGCCGAATTTCTATCCAAATTGAGTGTGGCATTATCTCATTTTGCGGCAGACCATATTTATTTAGGAGGTGATCTCAACCTAGTTAGTGACCCGGCAGTGGACAGATCGGGCCACCCACTCATATCAGATGGTGCATTGTCAGCAGCGCTCAATGAGTTGCAGGTATCTCTGGCTTTGACAGACATATGGCGGGTAGTAAACTCTCTTGCCCGAGAATATACTTTCTATTCACACGCTCATAATTCGTACTCAAGGATTGATTACTTTCTTTTTTCACAATGTACAGTTGAGAATGTGATAGAGTGCAACATCCATAATATTATAATCTCAGATCATGCCCCCATGTCAGTGCGCTTAGCTCTCTCTGTAAACAATCACAAAAGTAAACAATGGAGATTTAACAACTCTTTGCTAAAAGATCAAGAGTTTGTATCTTTGATAAATGAGAGAATAACTGAATTTATAAATATTAATCTAAAATCTGTCCCTTCAATACAAATGGTGTGGGAAGCATTCAAAGCAACTTGCAGAGGGTGGATTATTAGCTATTCTACAGCCAGAAAGAAGAAAATGATAATGAAGAAAAACAACTTAATATTAGAACTTAAGGCTGTAGAAACACAACACATGCTTAACCCTGGAAATATACAACTGAAAAATACTATGTTGATTCTTAAGACAGAGTTGCAATCAATTATACATGAGGAGACAGCGTTTGCTCTTTTCAGACTCAGTAGGAAATATTTTGAATCAGGAGATAAAGCCGGTAAGATGCTAGCACTAAGATTAAAACAATTAGAAAATCGCCAATCAATACCATTTATATGTGATAGTACAGGGGCAGTTATTTATGAACAAACAGAAATTAATAAAGCTTTCAGTGATTTTTATAGTAAACTCTATCAGTCAGAAGGATCTAAAAAACAGGAAGACATGGATATATTTTTTAAGGACATATCCTTACCCACATTACAAGAGGTAGAAAGGGAGCATTTAGAGGGTCCTATCAGAGAATCAGAAATCATATCTGCCATGAACCTCCTTTCAACAGGGAAAGCACCAGGGAATGATGGATACACCTTAGAGTTTTACAAACAGTTTCAACACAGGCTAACCCCACTGCTTACACTAGTATTCAATGACATAATAGTTCATCAATCCATGCCTCAGAGTATGTGCCAGGCTACTATCTCTTTGTTACCTAAACCTGATAAAGATCACTCACAAATGGGTAATTATCGTCCCTTAAGTTTATTGAACAGCGATTATAAGCTATTTGCTAAGATCCTGGCCATGCGCATAGAGACAGTCATGCCTTCACTGATCCACCTTGATCAAGTAGGGTTTATTAAAGGCCGCCACGTTTCTAATAATATGAGGAGACTATTTCATGTCATGTCAAAAGCGGGCAACCTACAACAACCAGCGGTAGCTTTATCCTTGGATGCTGAGAAAGCTTTCGACAGAATAGAATGGCACTATCTGTTTTATGTTCTTACCAGATTCGGTTTTGGACCCACGGTCATACATTGGGTGATGGCGCTATACAACAAACCACTAGCTTCAATTAAAACAAATGGCATTATATCTCAACCGTTTCAGCTATTCAGGTCCACCCGACAGGGTTGTCCGGTTTCTCCATCACTCTTCATCCTCGCCCTCGAACCGCTGGCATGTGCCATACGAGCAGAGGAGAAAATCACGGGCATCAATATTGGGGGGCATGACTTTAAAGCTAATCTGTATGCAGATGATGTACTATTAACACTAACACAACCCTGTCAATCAATCCCACAGGTGATGAAGCTGATTAAAGCATTTGGGGAGTTTTCAGGATATAAGGTGAACTTTAATAAGAGTGAAGCTATTCCTCTGAATAACCTGACCCATCCTTCACATATTGGTTCTGCCCCTTTACAGTGGAGATCACAAGGTATGAGATACCTCGGAATAAACATCCGGACACCTATAGACACGATTTTTGATTCTAATGGTCCACACCTCTTGAAGACAATTAGGGAGGATATTAAGAGATGGACAGTGTTACCCATTTCATTATGGGGTAGAGCAGAGATAATAAAAATGAATATTTTACCTAGAATATCATTTCTAATATCAGCTGTTCCACTCAAATTCCCCTTGTATTGGTTTAAAGAGATAAATAAGCTATTTACAGGTTTCTTATGGAGGGAGAAGACACCTAGAATCAGCTACAAGAAATTGATGAGACCAAGAAATAGCGGTGGACTTAGTATTCCGGATGTTTACTCATACTATCTCTCTTATAATGCCAGATTCCCCTTGTCATGGGGTTACATATGCAAGACCGAAATAGGCAGTTGGAAATGGATTGAGGAGAATATTTTATCAGAACTTAGTAAGACGGTATCCTTGGTATCATTATGGTTTCACCCCAAACCTAACTTTAAAATGGATAACCCGATAATACGATTTTCATGTGAGATAATCAAAACCCTACAGAAACGGCTAGCCTTCAAAGGGATCTCTTTACCTTCATGCCCCATATGGTCTAACCCCCTGTTAATGGCTGGGGGCAGCACACTAGTAAATACTTCATGGCAGGGTAAAGGAATACATCAACTAGGACAGATTGTGAAGGATGGAGAGACGATACCTTTTAATGAATTGAAAGATCTGTATAATTTAAGAGATAGTGAATTCATGTTGTACTTTCAGTTGAGATCTGTAGTAAGATCAGTATCCATGAAAAATAGAGATATGGGGATACATAAGGATTTGGATGACAGACTAAGAAGGATCGCTTCAGAAAGGAGGCCAGTATCTAAGATCTATAGGTTACTGTCACTTAGCTCATCAGATGGCCTGGCCTCCATTAAACAGCAGTGGGAGAGGGATTTGAAGGTCTCCTTGACTGCTCCACAATGGGAGACGGTTTTAAAAAATACAACAACATCATCAAAATGTGTAAGATATAAAATGATACAATTAAAGGTAGTTCATCGAGCTTATATTACACCATGTAAAATAAAAAAAATGGATCAAGCCATCTCAGATTTGTGCTGGCATGGATGTGGGGAGGTAGGAACACTCATCCACATGTTGTGGCATTGCCCCACAGTGAAGAGTTTTTGGCACAAGGTCATTTTAAGACTATCCTCTATTCTCAGTGTTAAGATACCCTTATGTCCAAAAGTCTGCCTCTTGGGCATAGGGGTAGTTGGTATACAATCAGCACTTACGCAACGCATCATTACACTAGCACATATGTCAGTTAAGCGTACTATCATGATGAACTGGAAGATCCAAAAGCCAAATTGTTTCTGCATGGACACCTGGATGAGGGATTTCATGGACCTATTGACAATGGAACGAGCAGCCTCAACGCTCGCTGAACATGACCATGGAGAGGACGGTCCCTGGATCTATATAAGGACATATTTGGAGAATACTTATGACTGAAAGCAGGAGTGTTTGATCTGCACCCCCCCCCACCCCCCCCCCCCCCCCATTTTGTTAGTATGTTTTGTCTGTATTGTACCGTTTGTGAGTTTTGTTTTGTCTGTATTGTACTGTATTGTATTGTTTATTGTTTGTGAGTTTAGTTTTGTCTGTATGGTACTGTATTTATGTTGAGCTGTTTTGTGTTTCAAACTATTAATAAAAAAAAAAAACACTGTCGCCTCACAGCAAGAAGGTCCAGGGTTCGATTCCCGCTTGGGGACCAGGTTTCCATGATGCCAGTTACCCAGGTGGGGTATCTCCCAGGCCTTTCTGTGTGGAGTTTGCATGTTCTCCCCGTGCTCGCAAGGGTTTCCCCCCCGATAAGATAAACCCAATGGAAAAACATGCACAACAACAAGATCGCTAACGCTGTGGCGTCCTTGACGAAGACGGACAGGAGCACTTGGATTGGTCCCCTGGCGCGGCTCACGTTGACGCCTGTCTGCTCCCGGCTGCCCTTGGGGGGGAAGGACGACGGGATGGGTTAATCGCAGATACGAATTGCATGCATGCATCGCATGTGTGCCAATTGATGACCTCGGAGCAGGTCCTAAATTATTATATTATTATTATTATTATTATTTATTATTATATTATTATTATTATTATTATTATAATTATTATACCATGATTTATAGGATGTAGCTTGCAAAATATCCCACCAAAATGTTCAAGTGATGGCTTATTTTTAAGGTATGAATCTGTACTTTCACAATATGTAAAAAAAATAAAATTGGACCTTACCTCAACAAGTCCCGCGCCCCCATGCCCAGTCACATATTTGGCTTTAACTACCAACAACCTACCCTTAATATTTTCTTCCACAACGAAAGATTTTGGCATAAAATTCATGGAGAAAAGGACAGACACACCTCCACTACTGTTACTTAAGTGGCTTAAAACAACTTCCCCATCCCATTCTCTCCTCCAGTCAGTTTCATTTAAAGGGTCACTGTGCGTTTCTTGAATCATCATTACATTGCATCTCTTCAATTTACAGAGTTCAAACAGGCTAGCTCTCTTCCTCATATCTCTGGCTCCATTTATATTGAGTGTGGAAACCTTTATATTACTCATGATCACTAAAAGGAGTGTACAACAGAAAAACACACACTGGAAACGTCCTAAACTACCTGGATTCTGATTTCCCTTCATTGTGTGTTTTATTGAGCTTCTGTACAATTTTCTTCAGCCTAAAAACCTCCTGGGAAGTGTACCCCCCCCCCCCCCCCCCCTTATTCCTTGTTTTCATTTGAATTTTTGCTGAGTTAACAAACATCTCCACATCTTCAAAATAATCTCTAATTTCTACTTTCTTCATGTTTTTTGATTGTTGCAAGAACTTTTGAATCTCCTTGACTGTATACCGTTTATTCTGTTGTGATTCAGGCACAATCAGTGAGAAACCCATATTCTTCTCTACTAGTTTCAACATCCTCCTCACCCTCCTCCATACTGAATACTCTCTTTCTGCATCCTGCTCCACCTCCTCCTGACTCCCTTTGACAACACTTTCCTCTCTTTTTCCAGCCTGAGAGCCACTATTGTCACTTCCCTCCCTTTCAACTGACTCAGGTATATCCTCCCCGAACCAACCACTGTTGTCATCCAATGTCTTACTATTTAGATTATTCATCACATTCAACTCTTCCTTTACTATCCCACTGTCACTTGTTGTCACTTTCTCCACTGTCTGGCTGTTTTCATTATCCACCACATTCGGTTTTTCCCCTACTAGTCCACTGTCACTTGTTGGCCCATTTTCCACTGTCTGGCTGTTTTCATTATCCACCACATTCGGCTTTCCCCCTCTCTTTTTCCGAAGCGGTATTGGAAGGACCGTACCACCACTGTTCTCCCCTGTTACCCACTGGTTGAGGGGGAAGCAGTGTCCCTCACTCCTCCCTCCTCTGTACCATGACTCTGCTCTGTACCTGCTGCACTGGCTCTGCGGCTCTGCAGTTAGACACTATCGGCTGCACTGCTCGCAGCTCTACGCTGCCACACTCCTCCCTCCTCTGTACCATGGCTCTGCTCTGTACCTGCTGCACTGGCTCTGCAGCTCTGCAGTTGGATACTATCGGCTGCACTGCTCGCAGCTCTGCGCTACCGCACTCCTCCCTCTTCCATACCTGCGCTGCGCCCAGCGCCGCACTCCTCCTGGGGCTGAGGCTGCCTCGCCTCTCTCCCCGGACAATCGCGCACTAGTCAATAGTTCGTCACTCATGAACGGGGGGGGGGAGAGAGAGAGAGAGCGAGATCGAGAGAGAGAGAGAGAGAGAGAGAGAGAGAGAGAGAGAGAGAGAGAGAGAGAGAGAGAGAGAGAGAGAGAGAGAGAGAGAGAGAGAGAGAGAGAAGCAATGTCCTTTGTGGATAGCTCGCAAAGATGGAGCAGATACACACAAAACCTGTGCAGTTAAGGGTGCAATTAGCACTGTGCAATCTATTCTTTCTGGATTCCGCCCTTATTGTTTGAACTCTTTTCCAGTGTCTTAACATTCTATATCATTCTGTCCTGATCCGAGGAGTAACAAAACTACACACAGAACCAAATAAGAAAATATATACGTATAATATTTCAGAGCGTTAGTACGGGCGTTACTGCGACATCCAAAAATGATCATTGGCAGAAGATCAGCGATGCCGTTAACCCTAACTTATTACGGCAGAGGACGTGCCCCTCACTGGGGGGAGGCAGGAGGCCCCTCTCGCCACTTGATGAGACCATCAGAGGCATAATAATTGGATAATTGGAGAAGTTTCCATAAGCGGTGTCCCATCAGACACCCCTCTGGACAGTGACGCCATTGCCAGTGTAGCCTAGTTACCAACAGTCATGAAATACACTCCAAATACCAAAACTTTCCTGTAAACATGTTGTGATCTGTGTACAAAAGGCCTGTTACTTTTTGAAAAAAGGGGCTTTTAAGGTGATGAAATCACTGCGCCCAGGCAGCAGTGGTTTGGAGAAAAAAAATGCCAGAGTATATATTTGCTTATAAAACGAAAATGTCTAATTATTGTTTTTTTTTTATTTCTCCACGTGGTAAATACACAGGTCACAACATGTCTCCAGGAATGTTTTGGAGTTGTATTTGTGGGAACAAAGACTGTTGGGAACTAGGCTACACTGGCACACCTACTTCCAGTGAATGACGCTAAGCTAGGCTAATGGTGCGGCTGTTCCCTAAGCATCTATATTTATCACAGCCGAAGAGTGCGTCGCGTTTCTCTGATTGGCCATGACGCCCATGTGACCGCGGCAGCGCGAGAGAGCGGCAGTGCGGAAATAGGCTGCATCCTCCACGTCAAGAAAGGCAGACAGGCATTCTCTGTGACAAACCCTAACATTAACCAACTCCGAAATAATGCCTAACCTTAACCCTCCCTAACCTTAACTTAACCCTAACCTTAACCAACTCCGAAATAATGCCTAACCTTAACTTAACCCTAACCTTAACCAACTCCGAAAGAATGCCTAACCTTAACCCTCCCTAACCTTAACTTAACCCTGACCTTAACCAACTCCGAAATAATGCCTAACCTTAACTTAACCCTAACCTTAACCAACTCCGAAAGAATACCTAAACTTAACCAGCGGAAGAATGCACGTTTATAGCGAGAGATGATAAACATAAAAAAAAAATTGAAGTGACTCGAACTTGTGACCAACCGCACCGCAGGCTCCACAGCACGGCGGCCTACCAGTTGAGCTAAGCGTTGATGGAAAAACATCTGGGATTACGGCTACATAATGCCGCAAACTCTGCCGCTCCGCTCTGCGGCTGCCGCGCTGCTGCGGGGCGTGTCGCAGCCAATCAGGGAAAACGCGGAAGCACTCTGCAGCACTCTTCGGCTCCAATTAAAGAATAGGCGTTCCCTAAGCCTAATGCATGCACAGAGAAGAAAAGGGTATCTGCTGGTCTAACTCCAGGGTAGATGGCAAATAAGCTAATTTCCCAAAAAGTTGGTGTGTTCCTTTAAGCAAACATTACCACATTCACGGCCATTGGAATTCCCCATCTAGCTATTAGCTACACCAGCTTTCCATTACACACTTTCACTGTGCGTCATGTTGTTTGTAGAGCTAAATCTATATTTTATATTATAGCTGTATAGGATACAATATCATGGTAATTTGACAGTAAGAACCTTCCGTTCAAGATGCAAAAAAATAATAATTTTTCCATCCATACGTTCCTGTTTTATACCGTGGTTAATATGAGTGTTATTTCGGAATGATCAGGGCTAATTCCTGTGAGGCTATTTATAAAAGTGTAGTATACCAAATCCATTGGCGTTTTGTCCCTACACACGCTGCAATAAAAAAATCAAATGCATATGATAGGTATTATGTTTCATCATGAATGCATGAAAGGGGGGGGGGGGATCATTTCTGATGAACTGATTGCCAATAACGGCATTCGTTATTATCACAACATACGCTGATCAGGGGGATGGCTATGAAATCCTTGCACGATCAAGCTGAAATTTATGTTAAATTGTCCTTACTTGTGGCCGGTGGGATTCCAACAAGAATATTCCAATTATTTGATTGCCATCTGGTAGATCATATGTCCATTTGGTCCACGACATAACCCAGCATAATGAATCGGCATAATGAATCGGGGGTCCCGAAAAATACATCTACTGCACCTTCGGAGTCCCAATATGCCTTTTCCAGGCAAAATACAGCTCCCTGACATTGAATAGGATATTAAAAGCGAATAAAAGAAAAAACAAGTTTATATATATATAGAGAGTATATACGTTTTTGGCCGTCAACCGCTGGCTCCCAATAACGTATAGATGGTTGGCCAGGAATGTGTTAAGGAGAAGGGGGAAAATAAACAACGAAAAACAACCTTTACAAGTGGAAGCCTCAAAGTGAGTATTTAAGAAAATAAACCCTGAATAAAAAAGGTATTGTAGAAAACGAAAAGCCACACAGGCACCTCCTAATAACAGAATTTATATACAAAAAATACTTAAATAACAATAAACATCCACTAAGGGAGTTTATGTGCAGTTGTGGACAAAAGACAATTCCAAAAGAAACACAAGAAACACTACCATAAAAGGCTCTGCTTCTATAAAAGTGTCAAATAAAGCCAGTAGCATAAAACAAGAATAGCTACAATGCCAGTGATGTGACGTTTGAAGTGAGGCATCGATGCTTGTGTCGAGTAATCCAGGCATATTTAAGTGGAGCGTGTATCGAGGCATGTATCAGGTGACGTGTGTGATGACGTCCGAAGCCTCGGTCGGCGGCACTAATTCAGGAAATGGCTTCGGGGTTGGTGCGCAACACAATGTGTCGACATACTGTAGGAATTCATTACGAGTTTCTTTGCGTTGGAGAATCCCGTGGAGTACTGGGAAAGACAAATAAATGTGTATCCTAATAATCCCAACATATATACATATATATATGTAGCGCGAGGCACTGTCAGTCACGATGGACTTCAAGCGTTGTGAAGTGACTGGCGAGTAGCGGTACTGCGTTTTAAACTCACTCCACTTAAAAAGACACACTTTACACGTGATTAAGTGTGAATTCACCTTGGTGTAGCGGTCTGTGCTGTCGCCCGTGTCGCGGCAGACCCGGGTTCTAAACTCCTTCGGGGCATTGAAGTTAAACACAACACAAAAAAAGTGACCATATCATCTCTGTTACATATAAACTTGCTGTAAAGTCTAACTTGCTGTGCCTAATCTGATCACATCTGTATGATCCAAATGCAGGATGGCATGTCGATTTTGAGTTGCTTTTTCTGAATAAAAATGAATGAAGCAAGCACTTTCTCCTCTATCCCTGCCATCATTATGTTAGAAAAACAGACACAATATAATTTGTTTATTGGCATCATCATCACATCAAAGCTCCAGACACCAAAGCCACAGAAAGACGAAATAAAGCAAAAACCATGACAGTGCATGTATGTAGTTATACAAGCACTCCTGTCTCGTCTCTGGGTGTACAAGTGGGTTCATAAGCCATGGAGCGAGGGCATAACCCCTGTCACATAAGGGCAATTATATTTATATTCGTTTCTAGAATGGTTCAATTAGATATGTATTCCAATTATTATATCCCTTACCAATCAGCCACCCGTCTCCACCAGCTCCACGCGCAAGACGTATTCCCGCTGTTCTGCAGTATAAAGGAGTTGTGTGATTCCCCTGGCCAAGCATCTGATATCACCTGCACATTAATGGAGTGATACAGCTTACGGTTGAGGAATGGATATGGATCTGGAGAGGGTGCTGTGATGTATATGTGGGTGCAGTCTACTGCTCTGATGTGTATGTGGGTGCATTCTACTGCTCTGATGCGTATGTGGGTGCAGTCTACTGCTCTGATACGTATGTGGGTTCAGTCTACTGCTCTGATGCGTATGTGGGTGCAGTCTACTGCTCTGATGCGTATGTGGGTGCAGTCTACTGCTCTGATGCGTATGTGGGTGCAGTCTACTGCTCTGATGCGTATGTGGGTTCAGTCTACTGCTCTGATGCGTATGTGGGTGCAGTCTACTGCTCTGATGCGTATGTGGGTGCAGTCTACTGCTCTGATGCGTATGTGGGTGCAGTCTACTGCTCTGATGCGTATGTGGGTGCATTCTACTGCTCTGATACGTATGTGGGCGCAGTCTACTGCTCTGATGCGTATGTGGGTTCAGTCTACTGCTCTGATGCGTATGTGGGTGCAGTCTACTGCTCTGATGCGTATGTGGGTGCAGTCTACTGCTCTGATGCGTATGTGGGTGCAGTCTACTGCTCTGATGCGTATGTGATCTTCCATCTGTTGGTTGGCATTATAAGGAAACGATATGTACTGTGGTAGTATGGATGTTATAATGGCTTTCAGCACTCTCGGAAGCGTGCGACTTAGAGTAGGTTGGGAAATACGTGACCTGTCACTTATATCTCTCTGAATAGGGGGTGAGGGGTGGGTGGGGGACAACGTACACTGTACATTGGAATATTGACAAAGCCATACTTGGTCATTTACTGTACATTGGAGGGGGTGTGTGTGTGTGTGTTGTGTCTGAGTTGAGGCATACATCTAATCAATCTGTAACGTCTAAGCAGCCACTCATCTGGCTCTGCAAATAGATCTAGAAGATCTCTAAATATGTGTTCTATGCGTACGGCCTGGGCGGATTAGGGTTAGGGCATCGTACTGTTCTAACAGTGCCCATTTACGGCCTGGGCGGCCAGAGCATCTAACTGTTCTAACTGTGCCCACTTACGGCCTGGGCGGCCAGAGCATCTAACTGTTCTAACAGTGCCCACCTAAGGCCTGGCCGGCCAGAGCATCTAACTTTTCTAACAGTGCCCACTTATGAAGACCATTTCATGCGCACAGGAATCCGGAGGAGGATTTTTGTAAATGTGTTCTATGACATTTTTACCAAGATATTTACAAAGGCACTTACGAACACGTTTGAGAATGAGGACCATCGTTGGTTCGGAAATTTAGCACGGGCCTCCACTTATAATGTAAATTAGCACTGGGTTATTTTAGTTGACTGTCGGCGAGGTGAGCAGAGATGAGACAGGAGTCAGATGGCTAAATTGCCAGGCGTTTACTGCAATCTCAAAGCACAAGAAGAAACAGATCACAATCCGGACCCCAGGCATGTACCTCCACGCAGGGAGAGCACAGTTGCGAAGTGGCCCCGATAGTACACCGTCACATCATTTATACATTGGTCGTTGGACACACCTCTTCCTGGTTTGATGATTGATGGCTGTCGCCGTCATCGTCGAGGACAAAGAAAGGAAAAGGCGGGAAGAGGAGACAAGAGGGAGGGGGACCCCAGCACATGTTTCTTCGTGGGGAGTGGGGGCCTGAGCTAATCATTTGGGCGGTTGTGTGTATATGTTTGTCTGTGTGTGCGCGAGGCCTGACCCAGCACTTGGTCAGTTGTCAATGGGTCATGAAGAGTTCAATCACTTACTTTAGGCATCCATCTAATAGTTGTGTTTTTGTTTGACGTGAAGTTAGGTTATCGAAAGTTCGAGGTAATTAAATGTAGACATAAATCTATGTGTGTGTCACAGTGTGTGTATCTGTGTGTATGTGTGTGTAAGTGTGTGTGAGCTATGTGTGTGTGTGTGTGTGTGTGTGTGTGTATCTGTCTATGTGTATGTGAGTGCGTGCTATGTGTGTGTGAAAGAGGGAGGTGCGTGTGTGTGTCACGAAGGGAGTCTATGTGTGTGTGTGTATGCGTGTGTGTTTGAGAGGGGTGTGTGTGTGAGAGGCTTGTATGTGTGCGTTGTGTGAGGGAGACATGGAGCTATGGCCTGCACCAGGGTCAGCAGGTCAAGCCAAATGTAGGGAGGAGGAGAAGGCAGACACACAGACTACACAGACTCAGAGACGCCAGGCCCTTAATGAACTGATGAACATATCAATTTAAGATATTTGACATCATGAACTGAAAAACCTATCACTCCCGGTGGCGCTGTTTGTTTTGGACTTTGGCCAATACGAAACATATATATATGACTTGTACAAGACGTAAAATATATTACTTATGGCTATAACATAACGTACATTATGTACATTTTTACTTAGTACTTTATTTACATTTTCTGATGAGTCCATATTGGAATACTATCTGACAGGCGCCCCACTCTCTGCTGACGGAGCAGGACCATGTTCTGGAGGCCCGCTGGACGGCCTGCTCGCCTGCTGGTGTCAGCGAATGGCCCCTCGCCGCATGTGAGCTTCTTCTTGGTTGTTGGGCTCATCTCCAAAATGATGAGACGGTTGTGGTAGTATTGACGTTGAATTTCATAATTAATATGTGTGAATAATTAGGAAACCATAACATTATGCCTTGTATACTGTTTAGCAGCAGAGTGGGCTGCAGGGCGAAATGAGGAACGATTCTAGAGACAGTGGCATCAGATAACAGCAGGGAGTTATTTCAACCCCCACTAGAACAAAGAAACTGAAAAGTCACACCCAAATGATAGCAGATGTCTGCACTGACAGAGCAGAGACCAGATAGCTGGCTCTGATAAGTATCAGACAGGATTAAAAGATCATTAATCAATAAAGACATGGTTTAAAGCTAAATGAAAAAGCATGATACTTGATTGGCTTTGATTGGATAAAGAACCCAATAAAAACATCTAAATAGATATTTAGAGTTATCACAGCTATATGATCTGGTCACTAAGGGTACACACAGGAATGTTTATTCAGTCAGAGGATTTGAGCAGCCAAGGAGGGGGGCCATCAAAAGCGCCCTCCTTGATACTCATCAAAGGAACCACACTGACGGGGGCCATCAGGTGGCCCCCCTATGTTTAAAGGAAGACCCACACAGGAAATCGAGGAGGTGGGGGCAACCAGCCCCCCCAGAGGAAACCAGGGGGAAGGGCGGACCGCCCTTCCAGAAGAACCAGCCGGATTGGACCAAACATATTAGTAAAATGTGCTATTATTGGCTAGAAATGATAGGATATAAGGGCCCACAAAGTGTAATTCTGGAGCCGAGATCCCACCCAGATCTGCGTGCTCCAACCGCTCCCCACCATCGAGAGACTACTGCTGTGCTGTTTTAATGTAAGTAAGCCGAAAATGGAACCACCCTGTTTGGTTAGAATATAATGTAAACTTAGCTTAGAAACCAGGCTTACTTACATACAAAAAGGGCTTACAGTATTGTCAATGTATGTTCAAATTATGTTAACGAGTGACTGTTTCTGTACATATTGGGGTTTGAGATGCAAACCTTATTGTGATTTCTGTACACGGCAGCCCTGTTAATGTTTTCTGATAATCGTTTATATGTAAAAAGGCAACTTCTTATTCACCTTGGCCTCTGGCTCAAATAAATGTTGAGTTGAACTATAGTTCATGGTTTGTCTGGCTACACGTTTATTTCTTCATCTGCTTTAAGTCAGATGAGGAGACCAACAATTCTATCACTATGAACCCTTTCTCCTCCTTCCAGATAAGCAATCCCATTGTACTGTACTACAATAACCTTAGATTATTGTAGGATTCTGTAGGAATATACTACACGGTGCTGACGACTCCGTCCAGTCCGTTGAGAATTCCGCCTCCGAGCAACTGTGAGCGAAGACCATCACTGCTGTTTCGTTATTTTAGGCTCGGTTCAGACTGCAGATTAAAGCGCAATATAAATCAATCTTCATTACGACTTTAAAAATATAGCCATTAAGTTAACATTACATAGGCCTACACACATCTTGCCATAACGTTAGCACTGTTTGTACAACACAACGCACGTTTAACTATGGTAGCCCGCCAGCTCTAATACAGCCAATGAAATGTTACCGTAGCTACTAGCTAGCAGAGGAGAAAATGGGAGTCTGAGAGGCGGGGTGTTGAAAGACAATGATAGGCATTTATTCAACATCCAAGAAGGCTAACATACAACTGTGTTTACTAACTCCAACCGGGACTATTGCCGCTTTTCCACTGCATGTTATCAACTCGATTCAACTCCGGTAACGTTAGAGTCGAGAAGGTCCGATGGTACCACACGCTAAACTTTCCCTGCGGACCCCCCAACTCATAGATAGTTCCAACTCACCGAATTATGTTAGTCCACCACAGTTGCACTCAATATTTAAATAATGTTAGTCTAAATAAATGTAGACAGACAATGTACGTATTTTAAAAATCGAATGAGCAGAGCAGTGTTGTTTTGAAACAGTACAGTGTGTGTGTGTTAGTTTGATGTATGCTGCAATTTATATTGATCGCCTTCTAATTTGTTTGTTTATTTATTTTAAATAACAGTGACACTTTTCCTTTTGATAAGAAATCCAGCCATATTCCTTTCATTGTATTTAAAATACTGCACTTTAATTTCAAGTGGAAAACAAATCTTTCCATTAACACATTGACGACCACGGCTTGCAGTGTAATATGTGGCTGGAGGACAACGCTTTGTCAACAAACCGATGTACTTTCTAACAGCTATATATATACTTTATAGTATTGCTATCTGTCCATTCTCATTGTCACTTGAGTGCATAAACCGTGCCTTCATAATGGCTTAAAGAAAATAAAAATCCATCGGTTGGTTGTCATTTTATAGCGTCATGAATATAAGCTTTATCCCAGTTTTTGTCTCGTCTTTTTTCTGGGAAGCTAGATATGAGGCTAAAGGCTAGTCACGTTATATCAAACGCCATTTCTGTTGTATATATACGAATGAAATAAAACAAACTGCGTAGCATTCGGACTATTACAGAGCATCTCTGGATGAAATGGGGGCGGCGGGGGACGCCGATTAGTAGTATTGATTAGCAATACAGTGTGCGTTCAAGTAGCCATTTTCACTGATCGATTGCTTGCGTGTTACAACAATGTCCAATCCGGCTGTAATTTGGGTGAATAGTATCCTACCGTCAGCCCATGTGATCGCCGGCAGCATTTCGTCATTAGTCATCGGAATCTGGTAAATCGATATGTCCATTGGCTGATCATAAATCCCATTATTCCAGGCTGAAATCTGCGTTCGGTAACGTGATCAAAGATGGAGTTTGGCTGGGATCGAGGCTCATATGAAACGCCCCAGACAGTAAAAAAAATAATTTTCCCATTCGGCCTCAATGATACTGCAGTGGAGCGATGGCGCCCCTATGAGGATCTGGCCGGTATTGCATGTCGCCGATTTAAATCTGGCGGGTAAATCTGCAGAGCCGATCGGGGACCTTGATCCGTTTATTAATATGGAATAAAACAATAACAACTTGCCACAAGTTAACTCGTGGCTCTGGTCCTCAACGGGTGGAATCAAAACACGAGTTAACTTGTGCTTGGGCGGCAAAGTGTTAAGAACGAAAGGTTATCCTATAACCTAGTTATATGAATACTGGCTGAGCGTCTCGCTCCGCCTACTGAGATATGTCATTATCTCCTAGCACCTAGTGTGCATGTGAACCAAAACAAATGCACCCACTTGCACGTGACCACGCCACTCCCGTGCATCCTCTATATTACGCCGGAAGTGGTCACGCCTCACCCTTCCCAGTTCGATTTCCATAAGCGGAAAACATCCAAGGGACATCAGGGCGCTAAGAGCGAGACGCTCAGCCAGTATTCATATAACTAGGTTATAGGATAACCTTTCGTTATATCTCATTACTGGCTATCGCATCTCGCTCTGCCTACTGAGATGGGCAGAGCGGACGCGTGGCCACGTCATATGCACCCCCTGAGGGCCTGCAAGCCCCAGCCAGGGAGGAGGGGAGTCCCGTCCACCCGCCCGTCCTAACGAAGGGGGGGAGGAAGTCAACTCCACCAAAGTGCGAAAAAAGGTGAACCAGGCACCCCCGAACGCACAGCGCAAGTGGGACCATGTGTGACACAGCACCCCGCGGTCCACACCCACACACTCCTGCTAGCCCACCTGATGGCGGGATGCAGGAGAGGTCCCGGACCTCAGGACCGCCTGGGAGACAGAAGCCCCAGTCATGTCCATGAGGTAAAACCTAACGAAAGGACTCGGGGAGGACCAGGAGGCCGCAGCACAGATGTCCTCCACCGAGGCCCCCCCTAACAGGGCAGCAGAGGCCGCCACACCACGAATGGAATGCGCCCTGACGCCCCCGGGGGGGACCTGTCTAGCCAACGTGTAGCAAAGGGCAATGCCCTCACACAACCAATGTGATAGGCGCTGCTTGGATAGCGCCTTACCCGCGCGAGAGCCACCGTAACAAACAAACAGTTGATCGGAAGCCCTGGGATCCTGCGTGCAACTAAGGTAAACCCCCAGTGCACGGACAGGACACGACAGGTGAAGGCTCACCTTCAACCCACTAGCGTGAGGAGGAGGGCGAAACGCCTGAGGCACAATATCCCAGGAGCGACAAGAGCTCCGGATATTCCTTGGCACGAAGGCCGGATCAGGCCACAGAGTCGCCTGCAATCGGCCCGAATAGACAGGTACTCCGACCGCACCGAGAGAGCACATGGCTCACCCACGCATTTAGCGGAGGTGATGGCCCAAAAAAGGAATGCGGTCGTAAGACAGACGATCCAATGGCGCCTGCTCAAGAGGCTCAAACGGGGCCCCCAACAGCCTTTCCAGAACAGTTGGAGGTCCCGACTCTGAGACAGAATGTTCCACAGGCTTGAGACGGCATGCGCCAAGCAAGAACGTCCCACAAGAGGGTGGCTGAACAGTGTTCTGCCCTCTCTCGAACCATACACCACTTCCTTGCGTAAGCCACGGTAGTGGACGGAGCGCTCGCGTTCCGGATGGCGTTAACCACAGAAGAGTTAAGACGCATCCCCACCAGATTCACCCTTTCAGCAGCCAAGCCATTAGGGGCTGCCCCAGAACAGGAGGCAGAACAGAGTTCCGCGTGCCTGAGAGAGGGCCCGCGGTGACCACGGAACAGGCCACGGCGGGGCCACCAAGAGCTGAATCAGGGCCGGGAACCACACAGCCGTGTCCCGGGCCGGCGCGCTCCTGACGTACCCGCCCCAACAGCTGAGCTATCAGGTGTATGGGGGGGATGCGTATAGAATCCCGGGCGGCCACGGATACATCGAGAAGGCATCCATCCCCAGAGAGGGGCTGTCCTTCCGACTGACCGAGAACCAGAAGGGGCACTGGTGGGACTGTCTGCTCGCAAACAGGTCCACCATGGCCTCCCCGAATCGGCCCCAGACCTGTCTGACTATGTCTGGACGTAGTCCCCACTCGTCGGGGTGAGGACGACCCCGCAACATCACATCTGCACCCACATTCTCCCTCTACTGCATTGGCCCAACACACCCCCCCCATCCCGTGAGGGAGGTGTCGGTGAAGACCGTGACGTGTGACAGCCTGCTGCTCATGGGGACCCCGCAGGTGAGGGCCCCAGGCCCCCCCCAGAGGGCGAGGTCCCCCAGTACTGACATGGGAACCATCAGCCGCTTCCACTCGTCTCTCACCGGGTCTATTTCCATACTGGGAAACCACCTCTGTATCCTCTTCATGAAGAGGAGGCCAAGAGGGACCACAGAGTGAGCAGATGCCATCATACCGAGCAGGCGCATCACGGACAGCGCCGTAACCGTGCTAGGACGGAACCTCCTGAGCGCGCCGAGAACATCCACTCGCCGCCGCTCTGAGAGGGATGCCCATATAGACCTTGAGGTTAGAAATAAGCCAAAGTACTCCACCCGTTGACTGGGGAGAGGAGTACTCTTCTACCAATCTACAGCAAAACCCAGGCTGGTGAGTAATTCCACCACCTGCCTGGCATGAGACCTGGCGATCTCCTCTGACCGGCTGAGGACCAGAACGTCGTCCAGGGTAGAATACAATTCGTATCCCCTGACGACGCAGAGGCCCCAGCAAGGTCTCCACGCACTTGGTGAAAATGCGAGGAACCAGAGAGTAGCCGAACGGCAGCCTCTGATACTCGTACACTAAGCCCTGAAAAAGGAAGCGCATCCTTCAGGTCTACGGAGGTGAACCAGTCGCCCACCTGACAGCACTTAACAGGTGGGTGACAGTCAACATTCTGAACCTTCCATGGGACAGGTCCAGTATAGGTCTGACACCCCCCCGATTTCTCGGCCAGAGAACGAATCCCCTCGGCCAGGGCTGTCACTGCCGCGGACTCTGATAATAGAGTCTGTACCAAACACAAAAACGGAGGGCAGGGGTGTGTAAACTATAACACAAGCGCCGCCCTCAGCGTTCTCTCCATCCACACCGACATATGGCTACTACTGCAGCCATACATAGTAAAAAATTCCAAAGCGCCCTCGCCGCCAACTGCCGCTGGTCCGCTAGGAATCGTAGATAGGTGGCCCGGTCCCTCCCGCTGTGCGTTGTCAACCCTGGTCTCGCCAACCACGCGAGCAGCGTGTCTCGTGGAGCCGGGATATCGCCCTGACTCTACCGACGAGTCGGCAATCGCACCCAAGGGGGGGACACCGACAGAAGGGGCTGTCTGATACCGGGGGAGCGGCCATCACCCCTGGTGACATAGGCTCCCCTACTGAGCATCTTCCCGGCTCAGCTTGCTGAGGACAGCCTGCTCTGCAGCTGGACATGTATGGTGTGTGGTCCTCACACTGCCAGATAGGGTGGGTCTCTACACACCGTAGCCCTGTAGTGATATTACTACCACCCAAATTACGCGTGCCTGACTGACGAGGGCGAGGCTGGGGGGAACCCACGCTGCGACCTCCTGGGCCTAGAGTTCCCCCTTTGACAAAATGTTTTAGATACAGGGAACCCTGCTCCGTCGACAGATACAACACCAGGCTTGACAGCACAGCATTCTCATAGACAGACCAAGGCCTAGCTAGTAACTGGGTGTCAGCCCCTGTCTCCATGAGAAGCGAAATGTGGGGCCGCTTGCACTTCACTGGAAGAACGCAGCCCGCAGCCAAAGGGGACAAATCAGAGCCCTGAGTCCCGTAGCATAGCGGGGGGGAGTAACCGGAGAGCGTGCTAAACACAGCTAGATAGCAACGATTTTTTTGGGCGTGCCCATCTAATATAGCCGATCCCTCGGGCCGCCGAGGCTGTCGGCCTTGTGATCACCTGTTGTCTTCGTGTCCAGGGTGGGGGAAAATGGCCGCTGGCCGGGGGCCTCGCCGCAGCCGCTGGCGATACCGTGCTCTCACCTCTGGCTGCGCGGTGTGGGGCCCAGGTCAAATACCGCCTGTGCATCCGTGGACAGACCAAGGTCCACCTGCGGAGAGGGGAGCCCTGAGGAGGAGACCCCTCCCCTCCTCAAGGGGAGATTGCTCCAACCAAGATGCCTGTGAACAACTGTTGACAGCATCCTAGCCCTCCCTGTGGTTATAACTTGCGGCTGGGTCAAAAGCTGAATAACCTCAAAACCTTGCGCGATGGTTGAGGTCGGCTGGCCCTAAGTCCCCACCACCCAACATCATTTTTGACAGAAAAGCAGCCAATTGAGCAATGTTGTTAGTTGCTGCTAAATTCTGTACCGCGGCGGTATAAGCTTCATCAGCCCACCAGCCACCTGCCGGGCCGACTCGCCTCTTGGTGTCGGCCGGGCGGGATACCATTCCACCATGTCAGGGCAAAGGGATAAACGAATGAATGAATGAAAAATCTATTAAAGGGGACATGTACTATAAATGTCATTTTTCAGTCTCTAGCATTGTATTATAGTAATAGGAGTTAGTATCAATGTGTCTTAGTGTCTAAATACGATATTGGCGGATTGCTCTGATTCAGCTCAGATAATTTCCTGCTCCAGTAAATTAGTCCATCCTGATTTGAAGGCCTGAGTCACGTCATTCAGGCTCTGGGTAGAAGACAGTGATGTGATTGGCTCTGTGGTTGTAGCTAATTCCCGCCCACAATCTACCTAGACGATACACGCAGACTAGACAGCGAGTGAAACCACTTCCTCATACTGCGAGGCAGTGAAACCCGACACCTCTGCATACTCTGGAGGGAGAGAGAGAGAGAGAGAGAGAGGGAGAGAGAGAGGGAGAGAGAGGGAGAGACACAGAGAGAGAGAGAGAGAGAGAGAGAGAGAGAGAGAGAGAGAGAGAGAGAGAGAGAGAGAGAGAGAGAGAGAGAGAGAGAGAGGGAGACAGAGAGAGAGAGGGAGGGAGCACTTGGGGGGGGGGGGACCTGCCGCGCCACACAGGAGAGGGGAGGAAGGGAGGCCCCCACAAGCTGCCGCAGGGAGAGAAAAAACGAAAGGAGAGACGGCCTGTCTTTTTTTTCTCTCTCTCTCTCTCTCTCGCACCCCCCTCTCTCTCTCTCTCTCTCTCTCTATCTCTCTCTGTCTACCAGTCGCAGACTGTGTGGACTGACTGTCACTCAAAGTGCTTATGGGCGGAGCCAGGCCATAACAGCCTGAATCTTGAAGCTGGAAAATAATGGTTTTGAGTACTTGATTAGAAATATAAAACAATGCATTTTTTTGAAAGAAACCTTACAGATGTCTTCAATAGACTAACAGGAATTGTGTAAAGTTGCCCAAATAGTGCTAGGAATAGCAGTACATGTCCCCTTTAACATATTGCAGAATGGGCTAGCCCAATACACACAATTGTTAAGGGGATGCAGACCAGAGAAAACGTTAGTCCTGTCTACATCAGGGTCCCCCATTTTCAATTCATAGATTCACAAAATGCACACCTGCCCTGAGCCCTGTCGTCAGCCCATCCACCCATGTAAAGGGTAAATAAGCCTCCGCTAACCCCCAACATTAGACACCGATTGACCGTCAGCATGAATGGTTAAGAGGAGGGAAGAGAAAAGACAGCCCGGCGGGGTACATGGGAACGGCGCCCCAACATTGTAGCATTAGCACCAGCTGCGCGCGCTAAGATACTCAGAGAAACATCCAAATATCCCGCTCCCCGCCCCAATACATCACCCGGTCGTCTCACGAGACAACAAGCAGTATTACACATGCCAGTACCAATGCCTGCCAGCGCAGGTCCTACCTGAGCGCGACCTGGCTCGACTGCCAAGCGTTGCGCGAAGTCCATCGGTCCGCTGTCAAGCGATGAGAAAAAAACACAGGATAGGACCGCCGCGCTGTGGACGAGCCGAGAAGGATCCGGGGGCTGGCGTACTTCTGGGAAGCCCAACATTGCGTAATTTTCCCCTACATAACAAAGTTCCAGTTGAAAAGTGCACTTGAGCTGCTTCCGCATTGGAAACAAATGAGGAAGGGTGAGGCGTGACAACTTCCGGCGTAATATAGAGGACGCATGGGAGTGGCGTGGTCACGTGCAAGTGGGTGCATTTGTTTTGTTTCACGTGCACACTAGGTGCTAGGAGATAATGACATATCTCAGTAGGCAGAGTGAGACGCGATATAATGAGATATAACTGACAATCAGGGAATTAAACATTGTTGACATTGTTTTTTTGTGTTTATTTTAAAGAAAGGAAAGTCTAGTGCTGGTTGAGCATATGCATACTTTATGTTGACGGCCTTTGTCTATATTAATGTGGCCACAAAAATAGAAAGGTTTAATTATTTTGTTTAATACTTTGTTAATACTTTGACAAATGTAGCCCCTCTCTCTCTCTCTCTCTCTCTCTCTCTCTCTCTCTCTCTCTCTCTCTCTCTCTCTCTCTCTCTCTCCTCTCTCTCTCTCTCTCTCTCTCTCTCTCTCTCTCTCTCTCTCTCTCTCTCTCTCTCTCTCTCTCTCTCTCTCTCTCTCTCTCTACTCCTCTCTCTCTCTCACACACTCTGTCAAACCACATTATTATTTAATCCACTCAATGTGGATAAAGTCTAACACACGTGTACACACACACACACACACACTCACTCACCCACTCATATTATAACACAACAGAAGATAAAGCATATTCTACGGATGCAGGCAGGCAGGTAGGCAGGCAGGCAGGCAGGCAGGCAGGCAGGCAGGCAGGCAGGCAGGCAGGCAGGCAGGCAGGCAGGCAGGCAGGCAGGCAGGCAGGCAGACAGACAGACAGACAGACAGACAGACAGACAGACAGACAGACAGACAGACAGACAGACAGACAGACAGACAGACAGACAGACAGACAGACAGACAGACAGACAGACAGACAGACAGACAGACAGACAGACAGACAGACAGACAGACAGACAGACAGACAGACAGACAGACAGACAGACAGACAGACAGACAGACACACACAAACACAAACACAAACACAACACAACACAACACACAAGCTGGTTCAGGTACATCTACCTCCAGTGATCAAATCTGGCAGTGCCTTGGAAAACACCATCTCCACCCGGTCACCTTGACCACACCTTGTCCTTGAGGGGAATCATACATTATTATATACAGTATATATACATGCCAGCCTTTTTCATGTGGCTTGTTCCACCTAAGGCACATTTGTAGCCCCTATGGATTCAGACAATATCACAATAGTATATGTACCACTACGCTTTGCCTGATTCATATCACAGCTGTATATGTACCACTACACTTTGCCTGAATTATATCACAGCTGTATATGTACCACTACGCTTTGCCTGATTCATATCACAGCTGTATATGTACCACTACTCTTTGCTGGCTTCATATCACAGCTGTATATGTACCACTACTCTTTGCTAGCTTCATATCACAGCTGTATAGTACCACTACTCTTTGCTGGCTTCATATCACAGCTGTACAGTATATGTACTACTACTCTTTGCTGGCTTCATATCACAGCTGTATATGTACCACTACACTTTGCAAGCTTCATATCACAGCTGTATATGTACCACTACACTTTTCTAGCTTCATATCACAGCTGTATATGTACCACTACGCTTTGCCTGATTCATATCACCGCTGTATATGTACCGCTACGCTTTTCTAGCTTCATATCACAGCTGTATATGTACCACTACACTTAGCTTGATTCATATCACAGCTGTATATGTACCACTACGCTTTGCCTGATTCATATCACAGCCAGGCAAATTGACATATGTAGAATAATTTGGTTAATTATACTCATTCTTGATAAATGTATTAGTTCCTTATTTGGAGTTTTAGAATGAAGGTGCTAGATTAAAATGCTTGGGTGACTAAAAACTGTAATAATCATTACAGTAACCATTTGGCTTAGAACATGCAAGTTAGAAATAGAAACTAATTTAGCATAACCAACACCTGGACAAGCTTCAAAGGGATACAGACAAAAGACACCTTGGGGGGTGATTCACCCCCAAAGACTCAAACAATGAGTCGGCCAAGGAAGGTCATCCTATCATGGAAACCTCATATCACAGCCATAACTACAAAAATGGCCAAGAGTATTGGTATTCTTGGAAAAACACGTCACTTGCTGAGCACCGAAGTTGCCACAATGTTATATTACTCTATGGTTTACCCATATATCAATTACTGTAATTTAGTTTGGGGTAGTACTCATCAGACCAAACTTGAGCCCATATACCATCTGCAGAAACGAGCTCTAAAAATAATCAGCGGTGTTCAACGAAGTCATTCTTCTCAGCCTCTATTCCATAAGTTAGGTATACTCAGTGTTTATCAAGTGAATCATCTTCAGACTGGTTTATTTGTGCATAGTTCTTTAAACAGAGCCCTTCCCCCTTTTTTTCATGACATGTTTGCCCACAATCACCAAATTCATAATTACCCCACACATAGTTCCTGTTAGCTTAGCCCACTCCTTTCCCGCACTTCCCAATCTCAGTTTTGTTTGCTCTACCGAGGGTCAAAGTTGTGGAACTCTTTGCCTCCACATATTTTGTTATTTTCTTTTCTGAAATTCAAAAGAGCACTGAAATCTCATCTCCTAGATCACCAATATTTCCCATATGGACTTCCTTTACAAACTGTGGTCTGATGGCTTGTTGTATTTTGTTATTGTATTTTCGTTTTATTACATATTCTTCCTGTCATTAGTTGTTTTCTCTATACCAGAAATCGTATGGCATGGGTGCCTGCTTCGCTGCCTATGTAGACCTGCTTGTGTGTGTTTGTTTGGGGGAGGGGGGGGGGGGGGGGGGGGTTATATTTTATCTTGATATATTATCAGTGTAATTTTGCTTCCTGGTGAATGCCACATGCAAGCCCCAGCCTAGAGGGTTTTTAGGGTTTTTTGTATTATATATGTGTTAAGAGCTACAGGCAGTCTCTATCTATCTCAATCACCTACTCGAGATAGAAGCCTGTGGCCACTCGATATCCCCCAGCGAGGTGCTAAACTCGCCAAGTTCTCGAGTCAATTACTATTTCTGTCAAGCTTACTTCATAGTCACTGGTCTAGTTATATCCAGTTGATATGAAATGTAAGCATAGAGGAGTTGTTAACCTCTTCTTGTTTGTAATAAACCGAATGTATGTCTCGGAGAACTCTTATTGCCTATAATAAAAATTATATTATTATTATCATTATCATCATTTTACGAAATGCCTGTTATGCTGCTTCTTTGAAAGCTTGGTGATATTACTTCACCACCACCATCATCACCGTCCTCATTCGTGAGGGAAGGCATGTAGTACTGATCATTTGAAAAGTTTGGTGATATTACTTCACCGTTTAATAAGTTTTACTACTGCCAATAGTGTAACATTAGCGTACTAACACTTAATCATTGTTTGCACGCCCCAGTACCCCCTATCAATCCGACAGGCCCGTCCGCCAGCGGGACCGACCATCCAATCCTGCAGTGATTTAGACAATCGATTTCCCACAGACCTGACAGCCCATCGAACACCAAGATACCGGAACCCGCAAACAACAAACATTGCCATATATAGTATTTATACAGTACATAGCATATATATATATAATATATAACTTTAGCTGAAAAGCATTAACCAGCAATTGATTCAATCTGTATAGTCACCTCAAGGGGATGCAAGGCGCGGCCAGTCTCTTGGCCCATTGCTGGCAGAAAGCAGTGCTCAAACTCAATGGATAATTATAAGAAGTCATTTTTATTTAAGGAAGTTACAAAAAAAGACTGTATTGGAAATGTCCAATACCGTTTAAAAGATTATATAAACAAAACATCTCATCTCTAAGATAGCAATAGCCTAACACGGCTGGTGTCTGCAAGCAAAATCTGATTGAAAATCTGAAAGTCTCAACATCTCAAAAATCTGTGTTCTGGCGAGTTGGCCTTTATAAAGGGCCCCAGATCTCTTCGCTATTGGTCCAAATACAGTCATGTAATTTCTACCATCCAATCAACGTATAACACATAATGACTAACTCTCCTCCCCTCCTAGTTGTCATTGGCTGCCGTCTACTCCACTGGTTTGTAACTTAAAAAGTAATTGTAACAGTAACAGAGTGGAAAGTCCCTCTGTCTCTAGCTGGAGCAGAGGCCGATATGGTGTAACCTCCCTTTGTCTCTCTGCGCTGGAAATCACCCATCTACCATGGATCCTTCCTGCTCGGAGACGTCTCCCAAGGTCACCACCTCCCGGCATTCCGAAGGGGCCCCTTTCGTTCTGACTCACTCTAACAGTAAGAGAAACAGACGAGGGAGACTGCTGGTGCTATATAGTACATGGTCCTTTTCAGCATGAATAGTCTATATATAGTATATATATATATATATACCTGTACTAATCATTGGTTATATGTTTACACATCACACATGTAGTTTTTAAAGTGTTATGATAACTCTCTCTTCTGACAAGACAGACATCCGTCACAGAGAGCTGTTTCCTCTGCCACGGATCCCGGCCCTCTATGCAGGCAGGACAGGCAAGGGTTAAAATGTGCCACCCTGCTCTTAGCTCCTACCCGTTCTAACAGAGACTGCATTATCAAAAAGGTTTTCTGTTTCCCTTCTGACTGCATATTAACTGTAACATAACATTAAGTTTAGTTTTAAAGTGTATAAAGAATATACAGGTTATAAAAGAATACAAAAAGCCTTTATAATGCTTAATGTATTATATCATACAAGGGACAGAGAGAGAACAGGATGTCAATTTCCAAAAGGGTCACTGTTGTTCTGTGGCACTTCACACCCCCTCTGTCATCCTGGTCGGTCATTTTCCATTGTCTTAATAGCGTCTGTACTGGGGGACGAGATGGCGATTGCGGGGTCACATGGCTGTGACTCTCCACACCCCCTCTGTCATCTTGGTTCCCTGTTACCCTGGTAGCCGGCGGGAAGACTTGCATCTGTTGTTCCCTGGCTGGACGGCCCGACAGGATAGCGGTCACGTCGTTGCTTGGTATCCGGCGGGAAGACTTGCATCTGTTGTTCCCGGCCAATGCACCCAGTTGTTGTCGTCTGAAGAACACAATGTCATAGTTCTTATGGTCACCCCCTCTGACCTCTTGGATCTCTCCCGTAGTTTGAGGTAGGTCGAATTGTCACTTCTCGGGCGACCCCCCGGGTCCCCGAGAATTGTAGTAGCAGTCCTCTATTGAAGTGTGGTTGGCCTGGTCGTGTGACCCTGTCCGTAGGCCTCGCAGGACATCACAGATACAGTCCACAGAGGACTCATTTCTTTTCTCTCTTTCAGGTCCATTCAGGGCTTTCGTCGCCCTGTAACCTGGGTCCAGGCCGATGTCTCTCTGTCTCCATGTCACAGTATATGCAGGCATAATATCCCCTGTTTCATCGCCTGCCCAATGCCCATTCTCCTCCAATCCTGAGCTCCAGGAGAGCTTTCAGAGAAGGCCCCTTGCTGATAGATCTCAGTTTGGCCTGCTTTTAGCTCCTGTTAGCAATGGCTAGTTATCATGCTAGTAGCTCCTGTTCGCAATGGCTAGTTAGCCTGCTATTCGCTCCGGTTCGCAATGGCTAGTTAGCCTGCTATTTGCTCCTGTTCGCAATGGCTAGTTAGCCTGCTATTCGCTCCTGTTCGCAATGGCTAGTTAGCCTGCTATTTGCTCCGGTTCGCAATGGCTAGTTAGCCTGCTATTTGCTCATGTTCGCAATGGCTAGTTAGCCTGCTATTCGCTCCTGTTCGCAATGGCTAGTTAGCCTGCTATTCGCTCCTGTTCGCAATGGCTAGTTAGCCTGCTATTCGCTCCGGTTCGCAATGGCTAGTTAGCCTGCTATTTGCTCCTGTTCGCAATGGCTAGTTAGCCTGCTATTCGCTCCTGTTCGCAATGGCTAGTTAGCCTGCTGTAGACTCGTAGAGTTTTCTACTTAAGTTCTGACTTTAAGTAAGCATTTAGTTACTTCAAGTTCAAGTGACTTTAGGGCTCCCTAGACCTGTTAGTCGCGAGTAAATGCCACTTCAAGTGGTTTCTTATGAACCCTCTCTTGTTCCTGATAGATTTTGTACCTCTTAGGCTGTCTGCTGCGCTTTGCAGACCTCTACGTCACTCATTGTTCCATATCTCGAGCACTTAGGAGGAGTCTTGGTTGGAGAGGTTTACTTGCTGATAAGACCAATCTTGAGTAAGGTTTTAACTCAAATCTGTAATAAATGTTACTCCAGAGGCACCTGACCGCAGTCAATTAAGTTCATATTCTCGGCAAGGTGCTAAGCTTGATGAGAGTTTGCAGAGTCTTAATTTTTATCCATAGGCGCTGGTGAGTGTACATCTCATGCAGCTGATATGGTTGGTACGGGTGCTAACCTACCAGATGGTTGCTGTCAGGAAATCCCCTTTGCCTTGAATGAAATAGATTACACATTTTTCGTCCTCTTTACTCTGGTTTAGAGAAATGACAGACGTCTTTACATAGTATACTTAAAATATATACAGAATGAATGTAGCATTCTATGTCATGTTTCTTCCTAAATGACAATAACACTATATATCATTCCTCTTGACAGATGAGCTGAGTGTCATGTGTCAGGGCCCCAGGAGGTAAGGATACTATTGATGTTTTTCCTTCCGGGCTTTGGATTCCTCCCTTTTTGCCCTCATCTCTGCTTGCTGCTCTGGGGTTAGTGCCCCCCAATCGTCTGCAGAGAGGTATTTGATGTCGGAAGACTCCGTTTTCCTTGTTCTAGCCTTAGCTGGTGGCTGTTGCTGGGCTTTGGGAGGCCGAAGTTGAGCCTTCTCATCTCGTGGGTTCTTCCCTTTCCTTTCCCCCTTATTGTATCTGTGTTGAGAAAGCATTTTGACTTGGTCATACAGCATACATTCAGTACGTAACTGGTCTCCTGACCATGCTGCGCATTTGGCTGCCAGAAGGTTACCCCCTGGTACACCTATGAATAGCTTTTCAAGCAGTAAGCCTGATCCTTGCCTAGGTGTTCCACATATGACTGATTCTGCTGCAACAGTGAGAGACAGGCTCCCGTCTCGCACTAGTGGGATTAGTTTCTCCACCATGTTTTCCCCTGGATCTTGACCGGGGATCCTTACTTCTATTTCCCTCATTTGGGCCATTGAGGCCCCTTCGGGGATCTCCAGTCCTTTGAGGTGTCTCAAAATGCGAGCTGCATCTGGGTCATCATAGAGAGGCGACCCATGAAAGATCTGAGCAATCCGGTGGATATAAGCAGCCTGGGTCTCCCCTTGAAGCATTTCGGGTGCCAGTTTTTTGAGCACTTGGGTTTTGCTTAACAATTCTTGTGCTCTGTTGCTTTCTCCGTATAGGGTGCTGTCATGCAGACTCCTGCCTGAATGTGAACCGTTTCCCCTTGGTTGGTAAATTCCTCCAAGAGATTGGGCTAGTATGGAGTGAGGACTCACTTCCGGTCGCAGTTCCTGTGTGGTGTGTCTCAGGGATCGGATTGAACTTAGGGACGGGGCCTCGTCCGACCAGTTCTTTTCCCTCCTGGCTATTTCAGCCATGGCCCTGTCTAGCTTGTACACCTGTTCACGTAGTATGTCATAGCCTGCATGTAAGTATGCATGCTCGTATGGTTCTGTTACCCCAGGGTGAGACAACACTTTTTCTGCCACGGGTGACCGGGCTAAGGCCTGAGCCGTTCCCCATGTCACGGGATATGCTGGCATAATATCCCCTGTTTCCTTTCCTTCCAAGTCTCCTTCACTCTCTTCGGAGACGTCCTCCAATCCTGAGCTCCAGGTCAAGCCAGAGGGTGACTGAAAGGTGGTGCCTTTCAGAGTAGGCCCCTTGCCTATAGGTCTCAGTTTGACCGGTTGCGCTCTCTTGTTCCGAGGTCTAGGAGGTTCGCCCCTCGGGTACCGAACTCTCTCCCTAGATCTTGATCGAGATGAAGACCTGGAGGATGCTCTGGAGCTTGACCTATCCCGGTCTCCCTCCATTTCTGAGTCCTGATCTAGATCAGTATACTCCTGTTCGCTACTTACTGGGTTGTCCCCTGACTCCGGGGGACAGCCTAGAAGTCTATGGATACTCCTGGCCTGAGATCGCGCAGGTTCCGCCTTTTCAGGTTCGAACTGTACTGTCGGTCTCCTGGGTGTGGATGATCTCCCTCTCTCCGCTGCTCGGGAGGAGTTCTGGGAGTTGGGCCTTTCTTTCCTGGGAACGGGTCCCGACCCCTTAGGGTTCGGAGGGGGAGTGAGAGGTACCAATGCAGGCTCATCGTCCTCGTCTTCCTCACCCTCCCCTGCTCTATCCAAGGCCAGGGTTATTGCCTCATGGTCCCTAGGTTCCACCATGAGACAGATCTCTGTGTGCTCTGCACTCCTTAGGCTTGAGATCGTGCTGATTACGGCTTCCCCCAACCATATGCCTCTTTGGCCATATCCTCAAGACCTGCCCCACATCAGGTTTATGGCTAGTCGGTAGGGCATGTCCTTAGTACCATGGCCAGCATAGATTTCCCTTTTCTGCAGTAGTTCCTTTATACGGGACACCAGTCTGTCCCAGTTTATGTGTGAGGACTGTATCTCCTTGTATTGGTCTTGGCTTAGTGTCACATGGACAATTTTCTCCGTGTGAAACACCTGATAATCACACTCTGTGATTACTGCCTTGCCTGGTTTCAGGGGCTCTTTGGTCCTTATTTCCATTACCTGTTTCCTCAGATTCCGGTAGTAAGAGCCTCCTGCCGTTACCATGCTTGTTTCCCATCTACCATAGTTCGTCAATGACGGTCCAGTGAAGGTGAGGATTGACCATGGTGTATCAGAGTTATCGGTCCAGACTGGGTAGTTAGTGACTGTTATGTCTGGTGATTGTCTGTGAGACCTTGTAGATGTCACTCTCACCCCTGAGTGTTCACCACGGGGAGATATATAGGTTGCTCTCGCTTGCCTCACTTCCTCGTGAACACGTGGTCCTGGGCTTATGCACTGCAGGGAGTGATCTCGCCCTGGTGTGGTTGATCCCCCCAGTGTCGGGAGGTGTCCCCTGGGTGTATATTCACCCCCGCTCTCCTAGGTAGTCTAACCCCCTGTCGGGTGTAAAAACTCCCAATCCATCATCCGAGGGTGAATCCTCGTCCTCGGTGATGTGGGAATGATTGTGAGACATCCTGTTCACTTCCTGTTAGCACTGGCTTGTTAGCCGGCTGTTAGCTCTGGGCTAGTTAGGGCCAGTTCACCCTGTGGATTCCGGCTAGGTAGCCTCCAGATAGCACTCAATTCACTTGTGGCTAGTTAGCCTGCGTTCCTGTGGGCTCCGGCTAGGTAGCCTTCAGTTAGCATTCAATTCACTTGTGGCTAGTTAGCCTGCGTTCCTGTGGGCTCCGGCTAGGTAGCCTTCAGTTAGCATTCGATTCACTTGTGGCTAATTAGCCTGCATTCCTGTGGGCTCCGTTTTGGTAGCCTTCAGTTAGCATTCAATTCACTTGTGGCTAGTTAGCCTGCATTCCTGTGGGCTCCGTTTTGGTAGCCTTCAGTTAGCATTCAATTCACTTGTGGCTAGTTAGCCTGCGTTCCTGTGGGCTCCGTTTTGGTAGCCTTCAGTTAGCATTCAATTCACTTTTGGCTAATTAGCCTGCGTTCCTGTGGGCTCCGTTTTGGTAGCCTTCAGTTAGCATTCAATTCACTTGTGGCTAGTTAGCCTGCGTTCCTGTGGGCTCCGTTTTGGTAGCCTTCAGTTAGCCTTCAATTCACTTGTGGCTAGTTAGCCTGCGTTCCTGTGGGCTCCGTTTTGGTAGCCTTCAGTTAGCATTCAATTCACTTTTGGCTAGTTAGCCTGCGTTCCTGTGGGCTCCGGCTAGGTAGCCTTCAGTTAGCATTCCATTCACTTGTGGCTAATTAGCCTGCGTTTCTGTGGGCTCCGTTTTGGTAGCCTTCAGTTAGCATTCAATTCACTTGTGGCTAGTTAGCCTGCGTTCCTGTGGGCTCCGTTTTGGTAGCCTTCAGTTAGCATTCAATTCACTTGTGGCTAGTTAGCCTGCGTTCCTGTGGGCTCCGTTTTGGTAGCCTTCAGTTAGCATTCAATTCACTTTTGGCTAGTTAGCCTGCGTTCCTGTGGGCTCCGTTTTGGTAGCCTTCAGTTAGCATTAGCTCGTTAGCCGGTGCTCCTGTAGACTAGGGCTATGTAGCCTCCTGTAGTCTCGGGCTAGGTAGCTTCCTGTTAGCACCAGCTCGTTAGCCGATGGTGAGCTAGTTAGCTCTTGTCTGGCTAGGGCCAGTTAATTTCCTGTTAGCACTGGCTCGTTAGCCGATGGTGAGCTAGTTAGCTCTCGTCTGGCTAGGGCCAGTTCACTTCCTGTTAGCACTGGCTCGTTAGCCGATGGTGAGCTAGTTAGCTCTTGTCTGGCTAGGGCCAGTTAATTTCCTGTTAGCACTGGCTCGTTAGCCGATGGTGAGCTAGTTAGCTCTCGTCTGGCTAGGGCCAGTTAATTTCCTGTTAGCACTGGCTCGTTAGCCGATGGTGAGCTAGTTAGCTCTCGTCTGGCTAGGGCCAGTTCACTTCCTGTTAGCACTGGCTCGTTAGCCGATGGTGAGCTAGTTAGCTCTCGTCTGGCTAGGGCCAGTTCACTTCCTGTTAGCACTGGCTCGTTAGCCGATGGTGAGCTAGTTAGCTCTCGTCTGGCTAGGGCCAGTTCACTTCCTGTTAGCACTGGCTCGTTAGCCGATGGTGAGCTAGTTAGCTCTCGTCTGGCTAGGGCCAGTTCACTTCCTGTTAGCACTGGCTCGTTAGCCGATGGTGAGCTAGTTAGCTCTCGTCTGGCTAGGGCCAGTTCACTTCCTGTTAGCACTGGCTCGTTAGCCGATGGTGAGCTAGTTAGCTCTCGTCTGGCTTCAGTGTCATTAGAGAGGATTCTCTTGTCTTTAATCCAATTTTGCGGCCTCAACCGCTCCACCAGCAATGCCCCCACTACGCAGAATTTGCCTTTTAATTTGCCACTGCTTTCCACCGAGGGCTATACAGATCAATATCATTTGTCTGGTGTATTCTAAAGCGGAAGTTTTTAGCTCCCTAGGTGCTAATAAGAGCACCTTCAAGTAAGGTTTAAACTCACTTTTGTAATTTGTTCATTTCACGGTTCTCCGTTTTCAATATTTCTATTTTATTTTATTTTGGCTGTTATCATACCGATCTCAGCCCTAAGCCAGGGACGCCATGTTAAGAGCTACAGGCAGTCTCTATCTATCTCAATCACCTACTCGAGATAGAAGCCTGTGGCCGCTCGATATCCCCCAGCGAGGTGCTAAACTCGCCAAGTTCTCGAGTCAATTACTATTTCTGTCAAGCTTACTTCATAGTCACTGGTCTAGTTATATCCAGTTGATATGAAATGTAAGCATAGAAGAGTTGTTAACCTCTTCTTGTTTGTAATAAACCGAATGTATGTCTCGGAGAACTCTTATTGCCTATAATAAAAATAATATTATTATTATCATTATCATCATTTTACGAAATGCCTGTTATGCTGCTTCTTTGAAAGCTTGGTGATATTACTTCACCACCACCATCATCACCGTCCTCATTTGTGAGGGAAGGCATGTAGTACTGATCATTTGAAAAGCTTGGTGATATTACTTCACCGTTTAATAAGTTTTACTACTGCCAATAGTGTAACATTAGCGTACTAACACTTAATCATTGTTTGCACGCCCCAGTACCCCCTATCAATCCGACAGGCCGTCCGCCAGCGCGACCGACCATCCAATCCTGCAGTGATTTATTGATTGATTGATTGATTGAAAAGTTTATTAACAGATTGCAGAATGGGTACAGTACAGTACAGCTCAATACATACAATTGTTAAGGGGATGCAGACCAGAGAAAGACTTTCGTCTTGTTTACATCAGGGTCCCCCATTTTCAATTCATCATAACATATATGACATACATGACATACAGATAGACAGTACTGCTACATCTATACATTTATGACATATCAGATTTGCAAATACAGTACTGTTTGTGATACAAAAGTGTCCAGAAAAGGAGTGTATATACATTTGGCATAGAAACTGTACATTGGAGGAGGTTGGTTGGGTGGGGTGGGGTTGGGTGGGTGGGTTGGGTGAGGGCTGTACATTGGAGGTGGGGGGGGGGGGGGGTTGGGAAAGGGACACACACACATTTTACACTGTACATTGGAATATTGACAAAGCCTTACTTGGTCATTTACTGTACAACTAGGTTAGGACATTTGTAGGGGCCAGTTTCGAATTGCAGTCTCACGTAGGTGTTTTTTGAGAGTGTTTTTGAAGGTGGGTAGTGATTCACATTCCTTTACAGCTTTAGGTAGGGCGTTCCACATTGATGTGGCATAATTGCGAAACGTGTTTAGTCCCTTGTTTGAGCCGAATCTGGGTTTTACATGATTTGTGGAGCTCCCTCTGGTGTTGTGATCGTGGTATTCACTGACCTTTGGGAAGTATTTTGACATGTACATGGGTACCTTGGTCGCGTAGTGTATCTTGTAGACCAGGCCCATTGCAAGTTGCTGTACTCTGTCGTCTACTCTAAGCCATCCTAGGTTGTCAAAGTGGGCAGGGGTGAGGTGGGTTCTAGGAGTCAGGTCAAGTAGTAGTCTGACTAGCTTGTTTTGAGATGTTTGTAATTTGTTTTTTAGTGCCTTTGAGGTGCTTTGGTACCATGAGGTGCAAGCATAGTCGTAGTACCCTTGAATTAGTGCTCCTGCTAGAGTCTTCAGGGTATTCTTGTTTACCAGAGAGGAGATCCGGTACAAGAATCGCGTTCGTTGGTTGACTTTTTTTATTACATTGGATGCCATTTTGTCACAGGAAAGATTAGCCTCTAGGATGGAACCCAGGTAGGTAATTTCATCTTTCCTTGTGATAATATTGTCACCCACTGTAACCGAGAAGCCGTCGGTCTTGCTGAGTTTGTTATTTGAACCGAAGAGAATGGACTCTGTTTTGCCCATGTGTAATGATAGTTTGTTGTCGGCGAGCCATATGCAGATTTTGCCTAGTTCCGAGCTGAGGGCTTTTTCAACCTGTAACTTGTTCTTGTCAGAGACCAGCAGGGCTGAGTCGTCCGCAAACAGGAACAAGTTGCAGTCACAAGCTGACGACATGTCATTTGCATAAATTAGGAATAGTAGCGGTCCTAGTATGCTTCCTTGTGGAACACCACAGCTCACTCCCACAGACCTGACAGCCCATCGAACACCAAGATACCGGAACCCGCAAACAACAAACATTGCCATATATAGTATTTATACAGTACATAGCATATATATAACTTTAGCTGAAAAGCATTAACCAGCAATTGATTCAATCTGTATAGTCACATCAAGGGGATGCAGGGCGCGGCCAGTCTCTTGGCCCATTGCTGGCAGAAAGCAGTGCTCGAACTCAATGGATAATTATAAGAAGTCATTTTTATTTAAGGAAGTTACAAAAAAAGACTGTATTGGAAATGTCCAATACAGTTTAAAAGATTATATAAACAAAACATCTCATCTCTAAGATAGCAATAGCCTAACACGGCTGGTGTCTGCAAGCAAAATCTGATTGAAAATCTGAAAGTCTCAACATCTCAAAAATCTGTGTTCTGGCGAGTTGGCCTTTATAAAGGGCCCCAGATCTCTTCGCTATTGGTCCAATTACAGTCATGTAATTTCTACCATCCAATCAACGTATAACACATAATGACTAACTCTCCTCCCATCCTAGTTGTCATTGGCTGCCGTCTACTCCACTGGTTTGTAACTTAAAAAGTTATTGTAACAGTAACAGAGTGGAAAGTCTCTAGCTGGAGCAGAGGCCGATATGGTGTAACCTCCCTTTGTCTCTCTGCGCTGGAAAGCACCCATCTACCATGGATCCTTCCTGCTCGGAGACGTCTCCCAAGGTCACCACCTCCCGGCATTCCGAAGGGGCCCCTTTCGTTCTGACTCACTCTAACAGTAAGAGAAACAGACGAGGGAGACTGCTGGTGCTATATAGTACATGGTCCTTTTCAGCATGAATAGTCTATATATAGTATATATATATATACCTGTAATAATCATTGGTTATATGTTTACACATCACACATGTAGTTTTTAAAGTGTTATGATAACTCTCTCTTCTGACAAGACAGACATCCGTCACAGAGAGCTGTTTCCTCTGCCACGGATCCCGGCCCTCTATGCAGGCAGGACAGGCAAGGGTTAAAATGTGCCACCCTGCTCTTAGCTCCTACCCGTTCTAACAGAGACTGCATTATTAAAAAGGTTTTCTGTTTCCCTTCTGACTGTATATTAACTGTAACATAACATTACGTTTAGTTTTAAAGTGTATAAAGAATATACAGGTTATAAAATAATACAAAAAGCCTTTATAATGCTTAATGTATTATATCATACAAGGGACAGAGAGAGAACAGGATGTCAATTTCCAAAAGGGTCACTGTTGTTCTGTGGCACTTCACAATATGTAATTGTTTTTATATGTGTAAATAAACAAACAAACAAACAAACAAACAAACAAAGAAAGGTGTTAACAGTCAAGTAACATGCACATGTGATCAACAGCTATATGAATACAGAGTTGGGGGAGCAGGCAGGCTGCTTTGGAACATCAGTTAAAATATAATAATGAAATAAACCTAGTCTGAGCGTTTGGTTGAATCATGCCTTCTAAAAAAGTTACTTAAAATATTATATCTTTCAAGTATTATGTGGTAAAAAGTATATATATATATTAGAGCTGGGCCGTTAACGGCGTTAACGTGCTGCGTTAACGCTATACTAGTATCGCGCGATAATATAATTAACGCATTAATCTAAAAAAAAAAAAAAAAAAAAATTACATTTTTTTTTTTACCTTTATTTACCCAGGGTAGGTTCGCTGAGCACAGATGCTCTTTTTCAGGAACGCCCTGCTTCACATTCACACAGTTCCATTCACACCTGGGAGCTGCCCATGTACAACCACAGTTGACACCATTGGCCACTGAGCAACTCCACTGGAGCAGTTGATTCAAGCCATGTCACATAGTTCAAGTTTGAAATGATTATTTCTGTTTTGCTCCTGAGAGTGCTAGATACTGTACTGTATTGGTAATATTATTTATTTGTGTTAACTTCTGAATAAAACAACTTATTAAACACAAGTACATCTTATTGAACATTATTTTGATATTTCATTACCAATTATCTGTTACGATTAGTACGCTTCTTAGTCATGTTGGACCCAGATGGCAGAGTATAGATTGATGAGACCGGAGACAGAACGTGACGATTAACGGTTTACTTCACAACACATACACGTACACACACAGATAACATTTATCAATGATCGCGCCCAGCAGGGCAGGACAGACAGGACTATATACACACAGACTAATTGACAAGACACAGAGGGTAATTTACAAACAAGACACAGGTGTGGTAGACAGAAACAATAGAACACAGAGTACACTGGAAAACAATAACAAATAACCAACCAGACTAAACATAATTACAAACCACAGACAGGGGAACACAGACTAACACAGTGGAGACAACAACAACAACAACAACAACAACAACAACAACAACAACAACAACAACAACAACAACAACAACAACAACAACAACACAGATAGTACACATAACAGACACAACTGACAATAAACAATAATGAGTTGGTGTGTGAGCTGATGCCAGATCGGCATCAGCCCACCGGTTGGAAATGATGACTGAAAGTTATTGTTATTGATGGGAGGTTGTGAATATAAATGTCTGGATCCTGATCCCATAGGACCAGGACCGGAGGAAGTGTTACAGTACCCCGCCCTCGAAGGTCGACTCCCAGGCGACCCAACAGGCCCCCCGGGAACGGGGAGGGTGGGGGGGACGGAAGCCGCATCAGCGAAAAGAGGAGGGGGGAGGACGGGGGTTCGAGGGACGGGGCCTGCGAGAACAGGAACGGGGGGAGGGGGCTGACGAGGAGGGCTGGAGCAGGGAAGGATGGGAGGAAGAGACGACGGCTCCGGAGCGCGACCTGGGGCTGGGGTCTCCACGGTGGCGAGACCCCCCGCCGAACCCCGAACCGGAGGCTCCCTGGCGACAGGACGCGGTGCAGGACCCCCAACCGGGGTCCCTCCGGCAGCGGAATCCGACGTCGTCCTCCAGGTCTGCCATGGTGGTGGCTCGTTTTCTGGAACCTCCCAGGGCGGAGGAGACCTCGACAAGACCGGCGAGGAAGACCTGCGGTCCTGGGAACCCCTTCCCCTGGGGCTGTGGCGTCGGGATCCGCGCCCCGTCCCCGACGCTCCCCTGCGGACCAGGCGACTTCCCACCCAGGGATCCAGCACCGGGGTGGCCGCGGCGCAAGCACCCGATATCATCGGTGCCGCTGGCCCAGCCACTGCGTCCCATGGTGCCAGACCCAGAGCGGTCGCCTGGTCGGCACGCAGGACGGAAGCGCCCAGGATCCCGAGCGCGAAGCTGGCTCCGTCTCTCCTCTCTGCCGGGTCCAAGTTCGGCGCGATCATTCTGTTACGATTAGTACGCTTCTTAGTCATGTTGGACCCAGATGGCAGAGTATAGATTGATGAGACCGGAGACAGAACGTGACGATTAACGGTTTACTTCACAACACATACACGTACACACACAGGTAACATTTATCAATGATCGCGCCCAGCAGGGCAGGACAGACAGGACTATATACACACAGACTAATTGACAAGACACAGAGGGTAATTTACAAACAAGACACAGGTGTGGTAGACAGAAACAATAGAACACAGAGTACACTGGAAAACAATAACAAATAACCAACCAGACTAAACATAATTACAAACCACAGACAGGGGAACACAGACTAACACAGTGGAGACAACAACAACAACAACAACAACAACAACAACAACAACAACAACAACAACAACAACAACAACAACAACAACAACAACAACAACACAGATAGTACACATAACAGACACAACTGACAATAAACAATAATGAGTTGGTGTGTGAGCTGATGCCAGATCGGCATCAGCCCACCGGTTGGAAATGATGACTGAAAGTTATTGTTATTGATGGGAGGTTGTGAATATAAATGTCTGGATCCTGATCCCATAGGACCAGGACCGGAGGAAGTGTTACATTATCATAGCAAAACAGCTTTTTCAAACAGTCTGTAATGCATTTTGGAAACGGGAGATGGGCTCATGGTGTAATGGGCCACCTGGCCTGAGAAACATAAGGAGGAAAGAAAAAGTAAGGACTTACTTCTGGTCATTATTTGGGTAGAACACACATATTTTGAATGCCTTCGGCAGGTTTTAAAAAAAAAAATTAGCCATTTTAATCTAGATTAATCTAGATTAAATCCAGGATTGCAGATAGATTAATCTAGATTTAAAAAAATTATCTATGCCCACCTCTAATATATATATATTTGCTGTAACTCAGATATTCATGTGAACTGAGGAAAAGCAGACAGAAGGATTTGCATAGAAAACAGGCCCTCAGCTGACTCTTGGTTAGAGGTGTGAACAGCCTAGAACTTTTGCTAGACCACACAGACAATGGTTAGAACTCAGGATATTAGAAATGTAATTTCCTATAGTCAATGTAACTCTGATTAAATTGTAATTATCACTGAAATTAGGTGTTCAATATAGGGAACATTTTGATATTAAACTTGGCATAGATTATAGTCACAGGTACAAGACTAAGAGTGAATTTACTAAAGTGTATAACTAATTGAGTTTGTCTATCAATGTAACTGGTTAACTTAGGATAATTTAAGATAATTATTTAGAAAGATCTGTTTTAAAGAAATTAAGGTAAATAAGTAATGAATAAATCAAATAAGGCAATATAATACAAATAACTGAAACTAGGAATAAGACATGTGAAATGTAAGGTTATGCTTTATTCTGATCCTAATAAGGAATGTTTTATATTGAAATGTGTGTTCTTGAAAGAGGAAGCTGGAAATTCATATAGCATGTGTATTAAATATTTATAATGATTTAGTCCTAGAATGGTTTGGAAGCAAATACTAAGTTCAGTTGAGCAGTTAGGTAAGCCACGCCTACTTTTTCAAATTCAAACCGAAACTGTTGTGGATTGGAGGAAAACCTGGTATGATGTCACTAGCTGTGATGTCATCAACTGGACACTGGCCTGCTACAAATACAGGGCCACCAAGACACTAGAGGAGGGTTGAAAGAGATGATGATGATGATGAAAAGAAGAAAAAGACGTTTGGATGGACTTCCCCAATGATGAAGAATAAGCTATATCTACATTGCCAAGGACGGGATACGATCAGCGGACATTCTTGTTAGATTAGTTTGGAAAATGCCGATGCAAACCTTGAATTATTGTAAACATCCAGTGTTTTTGAGCGACAGCTTTTAACCCTTTCTCCGCCGATGACGTGTTTACACGTCATTCCTCGTCATGCGTAATCTGCCAATGACGGGTTACGGCGTCTTTGAGATCAATAATTCATATTTTCGTCATGGTATTCACATTTCACCCACGGAGTCTTGACTGGTGTTGTAGGTCTCCGCTCAACTCTGCAACGCTTCAATACCGCCACCAGGTGGCCGATCGGCGAGTTGCCAAAACCGGAAGTGGCCGGAAGTGCTTAGTCCATCCCCTATTCCGTCCGGCCACTCGCTATCGCTCGCGGGACTCTATCCAAACACTGTGTATATCGATCCGTTGCCATAACTCAATAAACAACATGATTGGACGTATATTAGTATTATACAAACCGGAACTCGATCACCTAGATCAGCGGTTCCCAAACTTTTTTGGCCGTGCACCCCCTATCACCTCCCGACCTAGCTGACGCACCCCCCAATGGGTTTCTGTTAAAAAAAATTGTTGCTGGTCTCCGTGCACAGATTTAATTTTTTATTTTATCTCTTCCCACGGCGACCATGGATAGGGAATTTCTTTATTTAATTAAAATGTTCACGACAACATGGATGCATGTACTCTGCCAGCATGTTTAATATCCACAATACTAAAGGTTTGACTAAGATTTTTAAGAAATTGTATTGTAAAAAAAAAAATAATAAAATATATATATTTATTTACCACCATTAGCCTTTTCATGTCACGCACGGTGGTGGGGCAGGGGCACCTAAGGCTTCTTCATGGCCTCTCAAGTCCTCCAATGCCTCCTCCTGGTGACGGTCCTCCAACATCTAACGTTGAAGAGCTTTCGGTAAGGCGCCATGAAGACAAAGTCTGGCAAGAAGCGCCCGGTGCTGCCGCTGCAGGTGCATCTGTTACAGCAGAAGCTAACGTGGTCTATAATCATAATATGTCATAATAATAATAATGGATAATATAATGGTGTTTGAGAAAGACCTCACGCGAAAGTGGGAGGAGATTCAGTCCCACAACTCGCCGCCTCCAACTCTTCTAATGGGTAAGTCATACGACTCATACTGTTTAATTTAAGCCGCCTTGCCCCTTGTTATTATTAATAATACTTTCACTTGTTAATGAATTTAAGCCCAGCCTCTGGCTATTTCATACTGTTTAATTTGTGTGTGTGTGGGCGAGACGCAGTGTGTTTGTGACGTGAGAGAGAGAAAGAGAGAGAGAGAGACTGTCTTATCTCTTATGCGCACTCATGTTTTGAAATGTGTGTTGATTTGCGGGAAATTCGTTTTCTGAAGCCTATATTTTATTTATGTATGCCCCCCCGCTGTTACAATATGCCCCCCTGTTAAGTTGGTTCTGGCACCGACTCTGTGCTGATCTGACAACAACGCTAGTACATAGTACAATCAGCGCCGTCTGGGAGAAATGCGAGGCCCTGTGCGAGTTCCAAACGCGAGCCCCCCCCCCCCCCCCCCCCCCCCCCCCCAAAGGCAAAATAATAATAATAATAATAATAATAATAATAATAATAATAATAATAATAATAATAATAATAATAATAATAATAATAATAATAATAATAATAATAATAATAATAATAATAATAATAATAATAATAATAATAATAATAATAATAATAATAATAATAATAATAATAATAATAATAATAATAATAATAATAATTATTATTATTATTATTATTATTATTATTATAATATAATATAATTAAAAAAATAAAAAATAAATATTAATTTTTTTATACAGCCAACATACTCCTAAACAATAGCGCTGCCCGAGGCTGGGCACACAGATACAGTCAACGCATTCCCAAATAATAGCGCTGCCCGAGGCTGGGCATAATGATACAGTCAACGCATCCTTAAATAATAGCGCTGCCCGAGGCTTAGTGGCAATGCACCTGCACTATCGCACACCCGGCAGCAACAGGGAAAATGCACAAAACACCCCCGGAACCTGACAAACGAGCCCAAAGCCAGATAGGTAGATATAAAGAGAGAAAGAGAGAGAGAGAGAAAGAGAGAGATATAGATAGAGAGAGGGAGAGAGAGCGAGATAGAGAGAGAGCGAGAGAGAGCGAGAGAGAGAGCAAGAGAGAGAGAGCGAGAGAGAGAGAGCGCAAGAGAGCGCAAGAGAGAGAGAGCGCAAGAGAGCAAGAGAGAGAGCGCGCGCGAGAGAGAGAGAGCGAGAGGGAGAGCGAGAGAGAGAGAGAGAGAGAGAGAGAGAGAGAGAGAGAGAGAGAGAGAGAGAGAGAGAGAGAGATCCACGGCGGGAACAGAGCAGACCGCACCAAAAACTCACCCTAACGCAGAGTCAGGTCCAAGAGGAAGGAGATGACCGTGGAGAAAGTTCACCAGTCCCATCATGATATTGTCCCCCCCGTTGGGATGAACCCGGGAGCCCGCTCACAGTCCATCCGCCACACGTTAGCACCCGACAACGTAGCCAAAAATAGCTAGCTAGCGTTAGCTAATGCTAGTTAGCTGTCCCTGCCCCCAGCCAAGCTACTAGCCGACATAGCTATAGCCTGACTGAAGGTTCCAACACGCAACAACTTTCATCCTCAGTCCATCCGCCGAACGTCCTCCCCGTCCCGGCACAACCCAATCACCACACCCGGTACTGACAAGCCCACGGCACGCGGCGCCATCTCCTCCGCTCCGATGCTGCACATCTGGTTCTCTTGGCCAAGACATCCACTCGCTCCAGTGGACAGCGCCGAATAGACCCTGTACCTGGCTGTACCCCCTCCCCTCGTGGATAATACCGGTCTTCCTCACATCTCTCTACCGACTACCAGACCGATGCCAACCAGCTCCCCCTAGTGTTAGTCCTCCCACCCCACGATGCTTTGCATAAAAGTAATTGAATGAAACCAATAGTATATCTGCAGAGCCGCAGACACCGGAACATTATTCTACAAACGTGTCTAATGTGAAATATATAAGCATGTAAGCAAAACTAGATTTTAGGTCTGTGATGGAAAGTGATTGTTAACATTATATTAATTATTATTTTTATTTAAAAAAATAAAAAAATAAAAAAATAAAAATATATAATTTTTTTTTTATTATAATTTTTTTTTGCGAGGCCCCCCTTCCCGTGAGGCCCTGTGCGACCGTGTTGAAGTCAGAGGTTCTGTGTAGGATTGTTAGTAACTGTCTAACTGTATATATGGCTGTTTACACTAGTAACTGTTTACCTGCATAATATATAACTGTCTCCACCAGTAACTGTCTAGCTGCATATATATCTGTTCCCACTAGAGGGCGCTCTAGGTGGAGCCACCCAGGTACACCACCATGTGGCGAGTATAAAAGTAGATGTCTCCTCCCACTTCTTTCTCTCCCCCATGTCTCTCAGTGAGAGAAGACCTGTGTTACTGCTCTTTCCATGTGAATAAAAGAAACCATGCCAGTTCAGGCTTGTGATAGAAACCATGCCTCTTGACCACATTATTGTCGCCCTATAGCCGAATTCTGTTAACAGACCGCACTGCTCGCACACCCCCTGAGGCGGCCCTGAGTACAATATTGTATACAACACATACACTGAAATTAACTTTCAATCTCCCAGGCGAAGAGTCATTTATTTGTATAGGGAGCCATATAATTGTATTTTACTTACTCAGAAGCATTTTATATGAACTAAACATAAAATCCAGGCCACTTCCAGTCGTCTCCAGTTCCTAACGCATCTTTTAGTGTAGAAACATGAATGGTGCCACGTGGCGATTTGCAATTGAAACAGCTGTCCTGTCGTGATTAGCAGATGTCCTGTCGTGATTAGCAGATGTCCGGTCGTGATTAGCAGATGTTAATGTAACCCTAACCCTAACCATGTCGTGATTAGCAGATGTTAATGTAACCCTAACCCTGTGGTGATTAGCAGATGTTAATGTAACCCTAACCCTAACCCTGTGGTGATTAGCAGATGTTAATGTAACCCTAACCCTAACCATGTGGTGATTAGCAGATGTTAATGTGACCCTAACCCTAACCATGTGGTGATTAGCAGATGTTAATGTAACCCTAACCCTAACCCTGTCGTGATTAGCAGATGTTAATGTAACCCGAACCCTAACCCTGTCATGATTAGCAGATGTTAACACTTTCAGTGCCAGCAGGGGGCGCACGATTTAGTGCTTGAATGCCCACCATCCACTTCAATGTTAGCGTTAATAACGCCTAATCTATGTTTTAAATTATGGCTATGTGTCTAATCTGCCCGTCGCTTATCAATGACTCGCTTTCCAGTCAACATTGTCGAAGCGGATTGTTTTTTTATCGGTTAATTTTCGTTTTATAGCATTTTGAAAAGCCCTCGTTTTCAAGGAAAATATAAATATTCCATGATAATCGCCCTTTACTGGAATATTCTAGAACGTTGTCATTTTTCGGCCTATTTATGAATCGTTTTCAAATAAACGCTAGATTATCGATAGTATATGTGTATGTATGCACGCTATATAGGCGATCTGAAAAATCGATTCTCTGATTTCCTCAAAGCGATCGCGCACATACAGACCCATCACACATAGGGCAATCGCTGAGATTTCAGCGAATACAACTCTGATTATCCCAAGACTTGCAAAATAGATTCCTTACCTCAGATCAGATGTTCTCCAAAAAGATCATTCCAATTCCTGATCGCCATTCCAAAAATCGATTGCTTTTATTGATCCAACGCTACATACTGTACATATGTATTCCACACTGTTCAGATGCTCCACAATGAATCCGATCGGCTCGGGTTACATGCCTGAGAAGTAAAATGTGGATTCCGGATTTTTCTTTTCTCATCCATTTTCATTGAGTCCATTCCAAAAGGGTGCATTACCATCTGGGAGACGATAGGGGGCGGTTTTTTCACATCTGAGCTCCTACAGGGGCTGCATACCAACGGGAGACTCGGTTGATGAAATATGAATTCAGATCGCTAATAAAAAAATAACACGCTAATTGTCGTGGTTGGCATTCAGGCGTCGGGCTGATAACACGTGTTATCACGTGGTGGGCACTGAAAGTGTTAATGTACCCTAACCCTGTGGTGATTAGCAGATGTTAATGTAACCCTAACCCTGTGGTGATTAGCAGATGTTAATGTAACCCTAACCCTGTGGTGATTAGCAGATGTTAATGTAACCCTAACCCTGTGGTGATTAGCAGATGTTAATGTAACCCTAACCATGTCGTGATTAGCAGATGTTAATGTAACCCTAACCCTAACCCTGTGGTGATTAGCAGATGTATAGCTGGTTAAGAACTGGCGTGAGTTCTGTCCTTGGACGAGGAAATAGCTTTTTTTTGTATGCACGTTTTACCCGGATCTCTCTCAAAGACCCATTTCTGAATGGATTTTTATAAAATTTGGACCTGTACTACATAAGACTTCAGGCTATGGATCTGCAGTGTTGTCTAGCTTATACCTATTTTATATATTTATTTTTGATATTGCAACCACTACAGAAAAATGTTAGTACACAAGTTCAAGTTTAACTCAAGTTCAGACCTCTGTTACTCTATTTCATTAGCACTAAAAGTGCTAAAGTTTGCATTAGTAACTTCAGAATGTTATCTTTCAAAAGAGACCAGGCTCATGCACGTGCTATAAGTATAAAGTATAAAGCTATGCTTTGCAAAAAAAAGTATGCAGTCTTCAAGTTCAAGTAAAACAATTGTGTGGGGGAGCTCCGGTAGCTCACCGCATATCTCGGCGCTATTTCTGTGTCGGGGAAAAACCGTGAGGTTATAAATATAACCAAGTTCTATGAATACTAGTGACGCTCAGCGTCATCTGCACTAACCTCACTTTGTGCATATGCACTGAATAAAAATCCACAATGTACCTTTACATACCAACATTCGTCTGGCCACACCCCCATCCGCTACCTTCATAAGCAGGTGTGTGGCCACACACTCGCCTCCTTCCCAATCTTTCACCACAAGGCGAGATCAAAGGCTGCAGTGGCGTCCAGACGCTGAGAGTCACTAGTATTCATAGAACATGGTTATATTCATAACCTTACGTTCTATATCATACTAGCTTCCGCTCAGCGTCATCTGCACTACGGGAGCTGAGCGGGAGCTTGAAGCTCGACAAATGTACCCCACTGAGGCCCCCCACAACCATCAGAACCGGGGAGGCCCTTCCCCCCACTAGTACGCCGCCTGGCACACTGACCCTGGCAAACTCAGGCAGTCAGCATGGCCGTAACTCGAAGCACTCAAAAGGCTACACTACAGCGGAAGCAGGCAGCGCACCGGGGAGACGACCCCAGAGGGGGTCGAACCCTCAAACCAGGCAGCAGGCGTTTGACCCGAGCCTGGAGCACTGCGGATGAGACAGGCGCCAAAGGGGTCAACTGAAAACAGCACCCCGGCAGAAGGGGCGTATGCTGGCATTGTTGCGCACCATGACAAAGCCTCCACCAAAAAACCCCGACCCAGAGGGGCCGAGGCAGAGAAGGCTGACACGATTGGCAGACGTCATGAACGTGCAGGGGCACACTCAACCGGGTAACCCGGGAGTTGACTCTGCTCCAACACACCAGGGAATCAACCACCCTCTTGGTACCACATGCGGTGGTTGTTCCTATAACCCCTCAAGAAAAAACTCCAAAACACACCTGCGGGTACACACTGGCTATACCGCAGTACAAATGTTTCAGTTTTCAAAAAGGGGTTATTCCAGGCCTACGGGTCGACGAAACACAACTTTAGACCGGGCCCGGCGGCTCGGGAAGCACACAGGGATGCCAGAGGAGGTCCATAAGACCACCCCAACAGCCCCCTCTTCGCCATGCGTAAGAGAGGAGCGAAAATAATGGAAAACCAGCCCCTTTATGATAACGCAGGGTACAACCTGTACCCAACAAAGGGTCTCCATAATGCCCAACCCTGTGACACCCGGGCAGACCCGGCATTTTCCCCCCGAAAAAAGCACAAGTCCCTCAGGGTACCAGAACAGCAGATCTGCGTCCCCGGCGGACAACGGGTTAACTGACCTGGACCAGCGTGACCAGAACCAGTCCTGTGCCCTAATCATGCCGACATCCCCATTCCAAGAGAGGGGGTAGGTACGCGTGTCGATCTAAAACATGAAAAGAGGGCGCCACCCAGACGGTCCCATTCGTACCGTGCTCAGTGGCCCCCCCCAAGGGCGTGAGACCCCTCTACCTATTTTTTTATCTATTCCGTTAACATCCCCCAGATATGAACGAGAATTCGTTGAGACCTAGTAACAGGCGCTCGGAAGAGAAAACCTCCATCCCAGTTGCCCTATAAAAACGCTGTTTTAATAATGAGCAACCAAGGCGTACAGCCTCATGCGTGATTCTTATCAGAAACACCCCGAGCCAGCACTATGTACGTGTCGAGACCCAAACACATTAATGGATAGTCTAACCAGACACCAGACATTGGTCCTTCAAGTCGCCTGGGAGAACGACAAGGAGTTGTCGTGCTTCATATTCTTTCTTCTTTTTATTAAAAAGAAAGAAACACAGACTGACATGAATCCCACGTGACGCGGCTGAGGGTAAAATTTTTTTTCATTCTTACATCCCGCCACCCTCAACACAGAGAGGAGATGGGAATCCTCAGAGAGACTTCCCACGTGAGCCATGAATTGAAAAGTCACGGTAACATTGAGCTATGTGACCAACAGACTCAAGTTACACGTATATCGAGCGTAGCAGAACACTAAGTTCCTACGCTCTGCCCCGACAACTTGACAATGACAGACCCTACATACAGGTCTGAAAAAACTCACGGAAGCCGTCGTCCAATCGAAACGTGCCCAGTGACGTATTCTATGATGGGGGAAACCCATGACTCAACCGCCCGTGATAGGTGCGGAGTCAGGGAAACCCTTCCCCCCCCCCCGTGCCAAGCTGCCTAACAGCTTGGCAGAGTAAAAAAAAAACGACCAATCAGAAGAGGGAAGGAGGGGTTTATCCGGTACCCCCTCGCAAGCCCAACCCTTGAATACGACAACAACAATAGCCATATGATACCTTAAGTAGCCAGTATGCTAATGAACAGCGCAAAGCTAATTCAATGCGCGCTAGCCACAGACAAGTCTGTGAACAGGGTTTATAACAAGGCCAAAGTTATATATGTGTGAACCCGACACCCGTGTTTATGTTGCAAGACACAGAAAATCTGATAGAGAGAGAGAGCGGCCTGAACCGCGGTACCTTTACACACACGAGCATTACTGCAGACCAACACAACAGTGTTGTGGCTCAATATCACTGTTTAAGCAACAGAGCACAGAACTAACCTCTACCTTTATGTGAAGAACCTAACCTTCAGGTCGAGGCAGAAAAACCCTTTTTCAACCGAGTGTAAGCTGCAGGCCTTGCTTAAGCTCTAACATGAAATGTAGCGACCAACAAGACTTAAAGTCTAGCCCTTCTATCAAACCCACACTAGCGAAAGGTTCACACATCGTATCCCCATCATATGTAGTGAATAAACACACAGTTTGTAACAAAAAATAGTCCCTCCCAGGAGGGACCTTTTATTTCTTTAACAAAATCATATGTTGGGCCGGGAAGGGAACTGGGGGGACCACAGAGGGGAAAAAGTCACTTTTAGCGACGCCTGCCACGAGCCGCTCGGAGGGACGGTAAAGGATAGGAGGCTGGTCACGACGATCCCTACCGTCACCTCCGAGCGTGGATGGGCCGGCTGCAGTGGCGGAGGCGCCCTCTCTCCTCCTGGCTTTCTTTGCTGAAGGTCCAGCAGTGGTGGTGGTAGCAGCGGCGTGGTACGGCGGCGGAACCCCGACGACGAGCCTTCCGTCTGACTCCAAGCTGCGCGATGTTAGAAGTGGCAGCCATAGATTGAGTCGCGGAGATAAATGACTGGTCACTCCAGTAAGCCAACCGCCTCGCCGATTTCCCTTGGGGAACCGGCTTCCGTAACGGCTCCCACACCACCTCAGGACAAAGGAGAGCTGCCATCGGCCTATCAAGCCGAGGCACCCCCACCTTCATACCGTCTACCAAAACCCACCACCCTCGTGACTCGCACGTAGGCGGGGGTGAGGCCCATGATGTGGGAGACCACCTGTCCCTGACAGACGTAGGCCTCCATCGAGGGGAAAAATTGACAGACAACGCCCATCTCTCTCACAGGACGGCGTTGCCATAGATGACCTATGAGATCATCAGGAACAGGAACAGGCAGTGGCTGCGGCAGTGGCACGCCGTTTGCGACTGCCGCCGCCGCCATGAGCTCGGGGAACAAAGCACGCAGTTCCCCCTGCATACTTTCCCCCACCGAGTTCGCGTCCCTCACATGCAGCAGACTACTGGTTACAGAGCCACATTCTGATGTGGCTGATAGCAGGGCATCCCGCCGCCGGGATGCATGCATGTCGTTCATTTGTTTGTTTCTTCAACTCTGTAGCCAGCATCCTCGCTCTGGGCAAACAGAGCAGCTGCGACTGGTCCACTCTAAATAGCCGGATGGGGGTGGTGGACAGAACCATGTTGCAGGAGATGTCGGGGGGGGGGGGGGGGGGTTATTGTATTGTAATTTAGTTTTCTTATATGTATTTCCTTATTAATTAAGATTATTGGTTGTTCAGTTTGGTAGTTATGTTGTGTGTTGTGTGTTTATTGTTTATTATATTAATCGGAATTGTAAGATATTATTTAGTAAAATATTAATGATCAATTAGCCGACTTATGTTAATGTTTCTGGCCAGGGCCTATATATAGTTTGAGTTCTCATTTGTCTTTTGTCTTCCATTCTGTTCAGTCCTGCTTTATTATTTGGACCATTTATGGTCTCTTTTTTTTTATTCTATATTGGAATGCGTAAATAAAAACCCTATTTTTTGCCTACACCACTGTGTCCTGCTTGTCTGGCTGCTTAGTTCCTTACAAATTGCCACTTTCTGCCCAGTTAAAGTGGCTATGTACTGCTATTCCTAGCACTATTTGGGCAACTTTACACAATTCCTGTTAGTCTATTGAAGACATCTGTAAGGTTTTTTTCAAAAAAATGCATTGTTTTATATTTCTAATCAAGTACTCAAAACCATCATTTTCCAGAGTGTATATACATTTGCCATAGAAACTGTGCATTGGAGGAGGTTGGGTAGGTGGGGTGGGGCTGTACATTGGAGGTGGGGGGGGGGGGTTGGGTAGGGACACACACTGTACATTGGAATACTGACATACAT